>NC_069500.1:523146319-523416319 GCF_027579735.1 Bombina bombina | reverse complement strand
GAAATTTGGACAAAATAGAACCAAATAAATTTCAAAGAAGTCTTAACCTGCCCCTTACCAGCCAAGCTGGAATACGGCACGTACATCACAATATTAGGGAGCTGATTTCGAACCCCAATTATAAACATGTTACTTGGGAAAGAACTCAGGAATTCGTTCCTTAATAAGAACAACCAAACTAGTATAAGCTTAAAGTTTTAGTCTTAGAACTCAATCTTGAAGCCCAGAGTAACAGTTAAGAATTGAATCCAATTATAAAACAAATAATTGATTATCTTAGAACAAAAGAAATATGGATTTTTTTTTTAAAAAATCACAAAATTCTTCTAGCTAAAATAGCTAAAGACATAGATTAACCCTCATTTGCAAAAATATTCAATAAAATGAAGACACAAATGAAATTATTAGCATGATAGTCCAGTTTAAAGGACCAGTCAATACAGTGGACTTGCATAATCAATAAATGCAAAACAACAAGACAAATGCAACAGCACCTTGTCTAGTAAATGTTGTCCCTTAACAATGCTAAAATAAATCATAATCTGATACTTGATCTTAAAGTAAACAGAAAAAATGAAGCAATTGCAATATCCAAATAAATCACAGGACCAAGAAAAGTACCTGAAACTAAATAATTTTCCATAAATAAGATACAACTAACTAAAGGAAAATAAATACTATTTTGCTATAGAAACAATAGCATAATTAGTAGAAGTAGAGATAGCCCCAATAAATTGGAGAACCCTCCAAATTGAATTTAACTGCTGGCAAAGAATATAGTTTAAAACCTTTGAAGAAGGAATAAAAGAAAATTCTCAGCCTATTCCATTCCCTAGAATGTGGAGTTGGAAAGAAAACCTCTGAAACACACAGAAGAAATAAATAGGCAGAAATAGTGTCAGCTAGTCTTAAAGAACTAGTTACCTTAATATCCAAAATAATCAACACCTTTTCAACAAAGAACAAATGTACTTTAATAATAGAAAAATAATAAAAAAGTAGATTTGTTAGTGTCAATATCTGATGAAGAAAAAACATCATCAGAGAAGGATAAATCAGTATGTTGTTGGTCATTTGAAACTTCAATAATTAAAAAAGAAGTGAAAAAGACCTAAAAATTTTATTAGAAGGCACAAAGTCAGACAAAGGGGGGTAGTTATCAAGCCGTCAACCTCAAATAAGCTGGAATTCCGCAGCGTATTTGTGGCAAGGCTGATTCGCCTTAGTTATCAAAGGCTCGAGACCGGCAAAAGTAGAATTTTGTGACGTAAGCTTCGATCCGCCGGACTCAGTCCGACACAGATCGATTCTTACGTCACTCCAGATGTTCCGCACACAAGTGCGGCACATTCTCACTACTTTTGCTAGTTATCAAATGACTAGCAGGTACGCTCGGCACTTTTACGGCCCAGCGTACCTGGTTTTCAAACCGCCACCCCTGGAGGCGGCGGATCCCATAGGAATCAATGGGAGTCTGACCATAGCGAAACAGCCAATAGAATGCAAGCTCAATCTGATTGGCTGATTCCATCAGCCAATCAGATTTTTCCTATCTTAATTCCGATTGGCTGATAGAATCCTATCAGCCAATCGGAATTGAGGGGACGCAATCTTGGATGACGTCCCTTAAAGGAGCCTTCATTCGTCGTAGTCAGTCGGTGAAGAAGGAGGTTCCGCGTCGGCGGGAGGAAGATTCAAGACCCGGCTTGGAAGATGACATCGCCCGGATAGAAGACCTCTTCAGCGCCTCTTGGAAGATGACATCGGCCGGATCAAAGACTTCTTCAGCGCCGCCTGGATGATGACTTCATCGGATGGAAGATTTCTTCAGCGCCGCTTGGAGGATTAACTTCTTCCGCTCCGGATGTCCACTTCGGTTCCATCGCTGCTCGGCTAAGTGAAGACAAGGTAGGATGATCTTCAGGGGATTAGTGTTAGGTTTTTGTAAGGGGGGTTTGGGTTAGATTAGGGGTATGTGGGTGGTGGGTTTTAATGTTGGGGGGGGTTGTATTTTTCTTTTACAGGCAAAAGAGCTGAACTTTTGGGGGCATGCCCCCACAAATAGCCCTTTTAAGGGCTGGTAAGGTAAAAGAGCTTTGAACTTTATTTAATTTAGAATAGGGTAGGGCATTTTTTTATTTTGGGGGGTTTGTTATTTTATTAGGGGGCTTAGATTAGGTGTAAGTAGCTTAAAATTGTTGTAATATGTTTAAAATGTTTGTAACTTATTTTTTTATTTTTTGTAACTTAGCTTTTTTTATTTTTTGTACTTTAGTTAGTTTATGTAATTGTATTTAATTGTACTTATTTGTAGGTAATTTATTTAATTAATTTAATGATAGTGTAGTATTAGGTTTAATTGTAACTTAGGTTAGGATTTATTTTACAGGTAATTTTGTATTTCTTTTAGCTAGGTAGTTATTAAATAGTTAATAACTATTTAATAACTATTCAAACTAGCTAAAATAAATACAAAGTTACCTGTAAAATAAATATAAATACTAAGATAGCTACAATATAATTATTATTTATATTGTAGCTATATTAGGGTTTATTTTACAGGTAAGTATTTAGTTTTAAATAGGAATAATTTATTAAAGTATAGTGTAGTGTTAGGTGTAATTGTAACTTAGGTTAGGATTTATTTTACAGGTAAATTTCAGTTTATTTTAGCTAGGTAAGCTATTAAATAGTTAATAACTATTTAATAGCTATTGTACCTAGTTAAAATAAATTGAAAGGTACCTGTAAAATAAAAATAAATCCTAAGATAGCTAGAATATAATTATTATTTATATTGTAGCTATATTAGGGTTTATTTTATAGGTAAGTATTTAGTTTTAAATAGGATTAATTTAGTTAATAATAAAAATATTATTTAGATTTATTTAATTAATATTTAAGTTAGGGTGGCGTTAGGGTTAGACTTAGGTTTAGGGGTTAATAATTTTATTACAGTGGCGGCGGCATAGTGGGGGGCAGGATAGGAGTTAATAAATTTATTATAGGTGGCGACGGTGTAGGGGGGGCAGGATAGGGGTTAATAGGTTTAATATAGGTTGCGGCGGGTTCAGGGAGCGGCGGTTTAGGGGTTAAACTATTTATTTAGTTGCGGAGAGGTGCGGGATCAGCAGGAGAGGGGTTAATAACTTTATTATAGAGGGCGACGGTGTAGGGGGGGCAGGATAGGGGTTACTAGGTATAATGTAGGTGGCAGCGGTGTCCGTGAGCGGCGGTTTAGGGGTTAATACATTTATAAGAGTTGCGGCAGGGTCTAGGAGCGGCGGTTTAGGGGTTAATACATTTATAAGAGTTGCGGCAGGGTCTAGGCGGTTTAGGGGTTAGTAACTTTATTTAGTTGCGGGGGGCGCCGGTATAGGGATAGAACAGTGTAGTTTAGTGTGAGTGCTTAGTGACAGGCTAGCAATAAAGCTGGGAAAAAGCCGAAGGGCAGCGAGATCGGATGAGTGATAACTCTCATAGTCCGCTGCTCATCGCCCCGCTGCTTTTTGACAGCTTTTTTTGATAACTTAGGCGAACGTATTCAAGGTCCGCGGCGGCGAAGGTAGGCGAGCTTAGGCGGGCGTATTGGGCCGGCGAAGGCAGAAAAGTAGACGGCTTGATAACTATTCCCCAATGCCTTTAAAATAGAATCAGAAAAATATTTCTTATAAATCTTCTAAATATTTCTTGTACATAAGATGTAAGAATGGAAATATATAAAGCATAAACACTAATGGATTCTGCATGTAAAAGTATATCATAATAACTTATTACAAACCATAGCTAAAGATAAACATTTATAACATTTAAAATAAATGAACTTAGCATTGGTAGAACTGAAACTCAGTTAAGCGTTTTTCCAGAAGTGGCTTCTGATTCAGGGTCAATCTGAGACATCTTGCAATATGTAATAGAAAAAACAACATATAAAGCAAAAAAGATCAAATTCCTTAAATGACAGTTTCAGGAATGGGAAAAAAATGCCAATGAACAAGCTTCTAGCAACCAGAAGCAATAAATAATGAGACTTAAATATTGTGGAGACAACAATGACGCTCAAATTTTTTAGCGCCAAAAAAGCCGCCCACATTATTTGGCGCCTAAATGCTTTTGGCGCCAAAATGGCGCCACATCCGGTAATGCCAACATTTTTTGGCGCAAAAATGTAAAAAAAATGACGCAACTTCCGGCAACACGTATGACGCCGGAATTGACAAGAAACTTTTTGCGCCAAGAAAGTCCGCGCCAAGAATGACGCAATAAAATAAAGCATTTTCAGCCCCCGCGAGCCTAACAGCCCACAGGAAAAAAGTCAAATTTTAAGGTAAGAAAAAATTGATTTATTCATATGCATTATCCCAAATATGAAACTGACTGTCTGAAATAAGGAACGTTGAACATCCTGAATCAAGGCAAATAAATGTTTAAACACATATATTTAGAACTTTATATAAAAGTGCCCAACCATAGCTTAGAGTGTCACAGAAAATAAGACTTACTTACCCCAGGACACTCATCTACATGTAGTAGAAAGCCAAACCAGTACTGAAACGAGAATCAGTAGAGGTAATGGTATATATAAGAGTATATCGTCGATCTGAAAAGGGAGGTAAGAGATGAATCTCTACGACCGATAACAGAGAACCTATGAAATAGACCCCGTAGAAGGAGATCATTGAATTCAAATAGGCAATACTCTCTTCACATCCCTCTGACATTCACTGCACGCTGAGAGGAAAACCGGGCTCCAACCTGTTGCAGAGCGCATATCAACGTAGAATCTAGCACAAATTTACTTCACCACCTCCACAGGAGGCAAAGTTTGTAAAACTGATTTGTGGGTGTGGTGAGGGGTGTATTTATAGGCATTTTGAGGTTTGGGAAACTTTGCCCCTCCTGGTAGGAATGTATATCCCATACGTCACTAGCTCATGGACTCTTGCTAATTACATGAAAGAAAACATCATTTATGTAAGAATTTACCTGATAAATTCATTTCTTTCATATTGGCAAGAGTCCATGAGCTAGTGACGTATGGGATATACAATCCTACCAGGAGGGGCAAAGTTTCCCAAACCTCAAAATGCCTATAAATACACCCCTCACCACACCCACAATTCAGTTTAACGAATAGCCAAGTAGTGGGGTGATAAAGAAAGGAGTAAAAAGCATCAACAAAGAAATTTGGAAATAATTGTGCTTTATACAAAAAATCATAACCACCATAAAAAGGGTGGACCTCATGGACTCTTGCCAATATGAAAGAAATGAATTTATCAGGTAAATTCTTACATAAATTATGTTTTCTTTCATATAATTTTCAAGAGTCCATGAGCTAGTGATGTATGGGATATCAATACTCAAGATGTGGAACTCCACGCAAGAGTCACTAGAGAGGGAGGGATAAAAATAAACAACAGCCATTTTCCGCTGAAATAATAATCCACAACCCAAAATATAAGTTATTCTCATAATGAAAAACATAAAACATCAGCAGAAGAATCAAACTGAAACGGCTGCCTGAAGAACTTTTCTACCAAAAACTGCTTCTGAAGAAGCAAATACATCAAAACGGTAGAATTTAGTAAATGTATGCAAAGAGGACCAAGTTGCCGCTTTGCAAATCTGATCACTTCGTGGGCTTTTAAGAATGAAGCTTCAGTTGGAGACTGATCTAGTAGAATGAGCTGTAATTCTCTGAGGCGGGGCCTGACCCAACTCCAAATAAGCTTGATGAATCAAAAGCTTTAACCAAGAAGCCAAGGAAATAGCAGAGGCCTTCTGACCTTTCCTAGGACCAGAAAATATAACAAATAGACTAGAAGTCTTCCTGAAATCTTTAGTAGCTTTAACATAATATTTCAAAACTCTCACTACATCCATAGAATGTAAGGATCTTTCCAAAGAATTCTTAGGATTAGGATACAAGGAAGGGACAACAATTTCTCTACTAATGTTGTTAGAATTCACAACCTTAGGTAAAAATTTAAATGAAGTCCGCAAAACCGCCTTATCCTGATGAAAAATCAGAAAAGGAGATTCACAAGAAAGAGCAGATAGCTCAGAAACTCTTCTAGCAGAAGAGATGGCCAGAAGGAACAACACTTTCCAAGAAAGTATTTTAATGTCCAAAGAGTGCATAGGCTCAAATGGAGGAGCCTGTAACGCCTTCAAAACCAAATTAAGACTCCAAGGAGGAGAAATGTATTTAATGACAGGCTTAATACAAACTAAAGCCTGAACAAAACAGTGAATATCAGGAAGATTAGCAATCTTTCTGTGAAATAAAACAGAAAGAGCAGAGATTTGTCCCTTCAAGGAACTTGCAGACAAACCCCTATCCAAACCATCCTGAAGAAACTGTAAAATTCTAGGAATTCTAAAAGAATGCCAAGAGAATTTATGAGAACACCATGAAATGTAAGTCTTACAAACTCGATAATAAATCTTTCTAGAAACAGATTTATGAGCTTGTAATATAGTATTAATCACAGAGTCAGAGAAACCTCTTTGACTTAGCACTAAGCGTTCAATTTCCATACCTTCAAATTTAATGATTTGTGATCCTGATGGAAAAACGGACCTTGAGACAGTAGGTCCGGCCTTAACGGAATTGGCCAAAGTTGGCAACTGAACATCCGAAAAGGTACGCATACCAAAACCTGTGGGGTCATGCTGGAGCCACCAGCAACACAAATGATTGTTCCATGATGATTTTGGAGATCACTCTTGGAAGAAGAACTAGAGGCGGGAAAATATAAGCAGGTTGATAACACCAAGGAAGTGTCAGCACATCTACTGCTGAGATAATCCACCTCCTAATTGTCTACACCTGGGATATGAACAGCAGAAATTAGACAGGAGCTGGATTCCGCCCACGCAAGTATCCGAGATACTTCTTTCATAGCTTGGGGACTGCGAGTCCCGCCCTGATGATTGACATATGCCACTGTTGTGATATTGTCTATCTGAAAACAGATGTACGGTTCTCTCTTCAACAGAGGCCAAAACTGAAGAGCTCTGAGAATTGCACAGAGTTCTAAAATATTGATTGGTAATCTCGCCTCTTGAGATTTCCAAACCCCTTGTGCTGTCAGAGATCCCCAGACAGCTCCACAACCTGAAAGACTTGCATCTGTTGTGATCACAGTCCAGGTTGGCCGAAAAAAAGAGGCCCCTTGAACTAAATGCTGGTGATTTAACCACCACGTCAGAGAGTGTCGAACATGGGGATTTAAGTATATTAATTGTGATATCTTTGTATAATCCAGGCACCATTGATTCAGCATACAAAGCTGGAGAGGTCGCATGTGAAAACGAGCAAAGGGAATCGCGTCCGATGCTGCAGTCATGAGACCTAAAACTTTCATGCACATAGCCACTGAAGGGAATGACTGAGACTGAAGGTGCCGACAGGCTGCAACCAATTTTAATCGTCTCTTGTCTGTTAGAGTCAGAGTCATGGACACTGAATCTATCTGGAAACCTAAAAAGGTAACCCTTGTCTGAGGAATCAAGGAACTTTTTGGTAAATTGATCCTCCAACCATGTTTTCGAAGAAACAACACTAGTTGATTTGTGTGAGATTCTGCAGAACGAAAAGACTGAGCTAGTACCAAGATATCGTCCAAATAAGGAAACACCGCAATACCTTGTTCTCTGATTACAGAGAGTAGGGCGCCGGTAATCTTTGAAAAGATTTTTGGAGCTGTTGCTAGGCCAAATGGAAGAGCAACAAATTGGTAATGCTTGTCTAGAAAAGAATATCTCAGGAACTGATAATATTCTGGATGAATCGGAATATGAAGGTATGCATCCTGCAAGTCTATTGTGGACATATAATGTCCTTGCTGAACAAAAGGCAGAATAGTCCTTATAGTCACCATCTTGAAAGTTGGTACTCTTACATAACGATTGAAAATTTTCAGATGTAGAACTGGTCTAAATGAATTTTCTTTCTTTGGGACAATGAATAGATTTGAATAAAACCCCAGACCTTGTTCCTGAAAAGGAACTGGTATGATTACCCCTGAAGAATCCAGGTCTGAAACACACTTCAGGAAAGCCTGAGCTTTTACTGGATTTACTAGGATGCGTGAGAGAAAAAATCTTCTCACGGGAGGTCTTACTCTGAATCCTATTCGGTACCCCTGAGAGATAATGCTCTGAATCCATTGATTTTGGACAGAATTTATCCAAACATCCTTGAAAAACCTTAATCTGCCCCCTACCAGCTGTGCTGAAATGAGGGCCACACCTTCATGCGGACTTAAGGGCTGACTTTGGTTTCTTAAAAGGCTTGGATTTATTCCAATTTGAGGAAGGCTTCCAATTGGAAACAGATTCCTTGGGGGAAGGATTATTTTTTTGTTCCTTATTTTGACGAAAGGAAAGAAAACGATTAGAAGCCCTAGATTTACCCTTAAGTTTTTTATCCTGAGGCAAAAAAAACTCCATTTCCCCCAGTAACAGTTGAAATAATAGAATCCAACTGAGAACCAAATATATTATTACCTTGGAAAGAAAGAGATAGTAATCTAGACTTAGATGTCATATCAGCATTCCAAGATTTAAGCCACAAAGCTCTTCTAGCTAAAATAGCTAAAGACATGGATCTAACATCAATTTTGATAATATCAAAAATAGCATCACAAATAAAATGATTAGCATGTTGCAGTAAGCGAACAATGCTAGATAAGTCAGAATCCAATTCTTGTTGCGCTAAATTCTCCAACCAAAAAGTTGATGCAGCCTAGGAAATTGCAGGCCTAAGAAGATGACCTAAATATAAATAGGCTTTCCTTAGTTAAGATTCAAGTTTCCTATCTAAAGGGTCTTTAAAAAGAAGTACTATCTTCCATAGGAATAGTGGTACGTTTATCAAGAGTAGAAATAGCCCCATCAACTTTGGGGATCTTTTCCCAAAACTATATTGAAATAGCTGCTAAAGGATAAAAAAATGTAAACCTTGAAGAAGGATTAAAAGGAGTACCCGGCTCATTCCATTCCTTAGAAATCATATCAGAAATAGCATCAGGAATAGGGAAAAGCTCTGGAGTAACCACAGAAGGTTTAAAAACAGAATTTAAACGTTTACTAGTTTTAATATCAAGAGGACTAACTTCCTCAATATCCAAAGTAATTAACACCTCTTTTAACAAAGAACGAATATACTCTATTTTAAATAAATAAGTAGATTTGTCAATGTCAATATCTGAGGAAGGATCTTCTGAATCAGATAGATCCTCATCAGAGGAGGATAATTCATTATGTTGTCGGTCATTTGAAATTTCATCAACTTTATGAGAAGTTTTAAAAGACCTTTTACGTTTATTAGAAGGTGGAAATGCAGACAAAGCCTTCTGAATAGAATCAGTAACAAATTCTTTAAAATTCATAGGTATATCATGTACATTAGAAGTTGAAGGAACTGCAACTGGCAATGCACTATTACTGATGGACACATTATCTGCATGTAAACGTTTATCATGACAACTAATACAAATGACATTCGAAGATATATTTTCCACAATTTTACAACAAATGCACTTAGCTTTGGTAGAACCGATGTCAGGCAGCAAGGTTCCAACAGATACTTCTGAGACAGGATCAGATTGAGACATCTTGCAAAATGTAAAAGAAAAAACAACATATAAAGCAAAATTATCCATTTCCTTATATGACAGTTTCAGGAATGGGGAAAAATGCAAATAGCATAGCCCTCTGACAAAGAAAAAGGCAAGAGGTAAATAGCAATGGGGTAATAAATAATGAAAAAAAATTGGCGCCAAGTATGACGCACAACGTAACTGAAATTTTTTTTGGCTCCAACCATGTCCGGAAATTACACACTCACGTCACTAATGACGCACCCTGTGTGAAGAACTCTGCGTCAACTATGACACTGGAAATTACGAACTTGCATCAACAGATGTGCCTTTTGCGCCAAAAAATTCTCGCGCCAAGAATGACGCAATAAAGTGTAGCATTTGGCGCACCTGTGAGCCTAATCCAGCCCGCAATTTGAAAATGTAGTCAATTGAAAAAAGACTAAACCCTAGGTAAGAAAAAAATTTCTTAAAATTTACTTTCCCCAAATATGAAACTGACAATCTGCAAAAGGAAATACATGAACTTGACTCATGGCAAATATAAGTACAATACATATATTTAGAACTTTATATTAATGCATAAAGTGCCAAACCATAGCTGAAGTGTCTTAAGTAATAAAAACAAACTTACCGAAAGACACCCATCCACATATAGCAGATAGCCAAACCAGTACTGAAACAGTTATTGGTAGAGGTAATGGTACATAAGAGTATATCGTTGATCTGAAAATGGAGGTATGAGATGAATCTCTACGACCGATAACAGAGAACCTATGAAATATATCTCCCGTGAGGAAAACCATTGCATTCAATAGGTGATACTCCCTTCACATCCCTCTGACATTCGCTGTATCGCTGAATCGGGCTTCAAAATGCTGAGAAGCGCATGTCAACGTAGAAATCTTAGCACAAACTTACTTCACCACCTCCATAGGAGGAAAAGTTTGTAAAAACTGAATTGTGGGTGTGGTGAGGGGTGTATTTATAGGCATTTTGAGGTTTGGGAAACTTTGCCCCTCCTGGTAGGATTGTATATCCCATACGTCACTAACTCATGGACTCTTGCCAATTACATGAAAGAAATACTAATTACACATATTAAAAACCTTACTCAAAAATACATAGAAAATATAACCAAAAACATAATTTTTGTAAGGACTTACCTGATAAATTAATTTATTTCATATTGGCAAGAGTCCATGAGCTAGTGACATATGGGATATCAATACCCAAGATGTGGATCTTCCACTCAAGAGTCACTAGAGAGGGAGGGAATAAAATAAAAACAGCCATATGCCGCTGAAAAAATTAATCCACAACCCAAAAAAATAAGTTTATTTTCATTTTTGAAAGAAAAAAACTTGAAGCAGAAGAATCAAACTGAAACAGCTGCCTGAAGAACTTTTCTACAAAAAAACTGCTTCCGAAGAAGCAAATACATCAAAACGGTAGAATTTAGTAAATGTATGCAAAGAGGACCAAGTTGCCGCTTTGCAAATCTGATCAACTGAAGCTTCATTCTTAAAAGCCGACGAAGTGGAGACAGATCTAGTAGAATGAGTTGTAATTCTCTGAGGCGGGGCTGGACCTGACTCCAAATAAGCTTGATGAATCAAAAGTTTCAACCAAGAAGCCAAGGAAACAGCAGAAGCCTTCTGACCTTTCCTAGGACCAGAAAATAAAGCAACTAGGCTGGAAGTCTTCCTAAAATCTTTAGTAGCTTCCACATAATATTTCAAAGCTCTTACCACATCCAAAGAATTCTTAGGATTAGGACATAAGGAAGGGACAACAATTTCTCTACTAATGTTGTTAGAATTCACAACCTTAGGTAAAAATTGAAAAGAAGTCCGCAAAACTGCCTTATCCTGATGAAAAGGAGACTCACAAGAAAGAGCAGATAACTCAGAACTCTTCTAGCAGAAGAGATGGCCAACCTCTTGAGATTTCCAAACCCCTTGTGCTGTCAGAGATCCCCAAACAGCTCCCCAACCTGACAGACTCGCATCTGTAGTGATCACAGTCCAGGTTGGCCGAACAAAAGAGGCCCCTTGAACTAAACGATGGTGATCTATCCACCATGTCAGAGAGTGTCGTACATTGGGATTCAAGGATATTAATTGTGATATTTGTATAATCCCTGCACCATTGATTCAGCATACAAAGCTGTAGAGGTCTCATATGAAAACGAGCAAAGGGGATCGCGTCCGATGCTGCAGTCATGAGACCTAAAACTTTCATGCACATAGCCACTGAAGGGAATGACTGAGACTGAAGGTGCCGGCATGCTGCGACCAATTTTAAACGTCTCTTGTCTGTTAGAAACAGAGTCATGGACACTGAATCTATCTGGAAGCCTAAAAAGGTGACCCTTGTCTGAGGATTCAAGAAACTTTTTGGTAAATTGATCCTCCAGCCATGTTTCCGAAGAAACAACACTAGTTGATTCGTGTGAGATTCTGCAGTACGTAAAGACTGAGCTAGTACCAAGATATCGTCCAAATAAGGAAACAGCGCAATACCCTGTTCTCTGATTACAGAGAGTAGGGCACCCAGAACATTTGAAAAGATTCTTGGAGCTGTTGCTAGGCCAAATGGAAGAGCAACAAATTGGTAATGCTTGTCTAGAAAAGAGAATCTCAGAAACTGATAGTGTTCTGGATGAATCGGAATATGAAGGTATGCATCCTGCAAGTCTATTGTGGACATATAATGAATGAACAAAAGGCAGAATAGTCCTTATAGTCACCATCTTGAAAGTTGTTACTCTTACATAATGATTCAAATGTTTTAGATCCAGAACTGGTCTGAATAAATTTTCTTTCTTTGGTACAATGAATAGGTTTGAATAAAACCCCAGACCTTGTTCCTGAGGAGGAACTGGCATGATTACCCCTGAAGACTCCAGGTCTGAAACACACTTCAGAAAAGCCTGAGCTTTACTGGATTTACAGGGATGTGTGAGAGAAAAAATCTTCTCACAGGAGGTCTTACTCTGAATCCTATTCGATACCCTTGAGAGACAATGTTCTGAATCCAATGATTTTGGACAGATTTTATCCAAAAATCCTTGAAAAATCTTAATCTGCCCCCTACCAGCTGAGCTGGAATGAGGGCTGCACCTTCATGCAGACTTAGGGGCTGACTTTGGTTTCCTAAATGGCTTGGATTTATTCCAATTTTAGGAAGGCTTCCAATTGGAAGCAGATTCCTTGGGGGGAGGATTGAGTTTTTGTTCCTTATTCTGATGAAAGGAACGAAAACGGCTATAAGCCTTAGATTTACCCTTAGGTTTCTTATCCTGAGGCAAAAAAACTCCTTTTCCCCCAGTGATAGTTTAAATAATAGAATCCAACTGAGAACCAAATAAATTATTACCTTGGAAAGAAAGAGATAGTAATCTAGACTTAGATGTCATATCAGCATTCCAAGATTTAAGCCACAAAGCTCTTCTAACTAATACATCTAAAGACATGGATCTAACATCAATTTTAATAATATCAAAAATGGCATCACAAATAAAATGATTTGCATGTTGCAGTAAGCGAACAACACTAGATATGTCAGAATCCAATTCATGTTGTGCTAAATTTTCCAACCAGAAAGTTGATGCAGCCGCAACATCAGCCAAAGAAATAGCAGGTCTAAGAAGATGACCTGAATATAAATAGGCCTTCCTTAGATAAGATTCAAGCTTCCTTTCTAAAGGATCCTTAAAGGAAGTTCTACCTTCCATAGGAATAGTGGTACGTTTAGCAAGAGTAGAAATAGCCCCATCAACTTTGGGGATTTTTTCCCAAAACTCTATAGACTTTGCTGGTAAAGGATACAATTTTTTAAACCTTGAAGAAGGAATAAAAGAAGTACCTGGCTTATTTCCTTCCCTAGAAATAATATCAGAAATAGCCTCAGGAATGGGAAAAAACCCTGGAGAAACAACAGGAGGTTTAAAAACAGCATTTAAACGTTTATTAGACTGAATGTCAATAGGACTGGTTACCTCAATATCCAAAGTAATTAACACTTCTTTTAATAAAGAACGCATATACTCTATTTTAAATAAATAAGTAGATTTGTCAGTGTCAATGTCTGAGGAAGGATCTTCTGAATCAGATAGATCCTCATCAGAAGAGGATAAATTATTATGTTGTTGGTCATTTGAAATTTCATCAGCTAAATGAGAAGTTTTAAAAGACCTTTTACGTTTATTAGAAGGTGGAAATGCAGACAAAGCCTTCATAATAGAATCAGAAACAAATTCCTTAAAATTTACAGGTATATCATGCACATTAGAAGTTGAAGGAACTGCAACTGGCAATGTACTATTACTGATGGAAACACTATCTGCATGTAAAAGTTTATCATGACAACTATTACAAATGACATTCGGTGGAATAATTTCTACAATTTTACAACAAATGCACTTAGCTTTGGTAGAACCTATGTCAGGCAGCAATGTTCCAGCAGAAACTTCTGAGGCAGGATCAGATTGGGACATCTTGCACAATGTAAGAGAAAAAACAACATATAAAGCAAAATTATCTATTTCCTTATATGACAGTTTCAGGAATGGGAAAAAATGCAATAGCATAGGCCTCTGATAGCAAAAAGCAAGAGGCAAACATACAAGGGGTATTGAAATAATGAAAAAATTTGGCGCCAAGTATGACGCACAACGTAACGTAAACTCTTTTTTGGCGCCAAAAATAACCGGAAATGACACACTTGCGTCACTAATGACGCCGCCATGTGAAAGGTCTCGGCGTCACATATGACGCCGGAAACAACAAGTTGCGTTATAAACGTAATTTTTTTCGCACCAAAAATTTCTCGCGTCAAAAATGACGCAATAAAGTTTAGCATTTGACGCACCCGCAGGCCTAATACCCGCAATAGTAAGAAGTAGTCAACTGAAAAAAGACTAAACCCCAGGTAAGAAATAAATTTCTTAAAAATGTTTACATTCCCCAAATATGAAACTGACAGTCTGCAGAAGGAAATACATGAACCTGACTCATGTCAAATATAAGTACAATACATATATTTAGAACTTTATATAAATGCATAAAATGCCAAAGCATAGCTGAGAGTGTCTTAAGTAATGAAAACATACTTACCAAAAGACACCCATCCACATATAGCAGATAGTCAAACCAGTACTAAAACAATTATTAGTAGAGGTAATGGTAAATTGAGAGTATATCGTCAATCTGAAAAGGGAGATAGGAGATGAATCTCTACGACCTATAACAGAGAATCTATGAAATAGACCCCGTTAGGGAAATCATGGAATTGGTGATACTCCCTTCACGTCCCTCTGACATCCGCTGTACTCTGAGAGGAATCGGGCTTCAACAATGCTGAGAAGCGCATATCAACGTAGAATTCTTAGCACAAACTTACTTCACCACCTCCATAGGAGGCAAAGTTTGTAAAACTGAATTGTGGGTGTGGTGAGGGGTGTATTTATAGGCATTTTGAGGTTTGGGAAACTTTGCCCCTCCTGGTAGGATTGTATATCCCATATGTCACTAGCTCATGGACTCATGCCAATTACATGAAAGAAATTGTTATTATTGCTAGCTTACACAGTATCATTTCATGTTTATTCACCCTTAACTCTGTGATATTTAATACCTCTTTTTTATATTCTCACAATGTTTTTACACTATACATATCACTTTCAAAGAAAATATCACTCTAAAGAAAAATATCACTCTAAAGAAAAATTGACAAATCATACTCTCTGTTAAGTCCTTTAGGGATTATACTCCCCAACTCATAAATTCAAAACATTTCCTTTTGTTTTAGGAGTTTTTCCCTATTTACTCCACTTCTTTGTGGACTTACACTATCTATTATTTGCCATATCAATTGGCTTATTTGATGTCCACATTTCAAGAAGTGGTAGGACACTGGGGCTTCTGTATTTTTACACCTTATATTTGAATGATGTTGACATATCTTGTCCGTAATCATGCGGGTAGTTTCCCCTATATAGATCAGGGAACAGGAACATTTTATAAGGTATACCACATATGTGGATTCACATGTGTAGTATACCTTTATCTCATATTTCTTCCCTTTTTCTAGGGTGAATGAAATATTTTCCTTTAATCATCGAATGACAGCTCATATAGCCTAGACAGGGATAGCACCCTAAATTCATTTTATTCAAAAAAAGCCTGTCTCTCTCTTTCTTTTTTGACCCTACATCTGTGCTAGTAAGTTGATCTCTAAGATTTTTCACTCTCTTATATGCCATGGGGGGTTACTGAAAATCTCTCTAACTTTATTGCACTCTTTCAATACATGCCAGTGTCTTTTCACAATGCGGGAAATTTCCTCACTATTGGGATTAAACTGTGTAACCAGGACCAATCTGTCATTAGATGTATCCTTCTTTTTAACTGGTTATTCTCCTTTAAATTAGTGACATGTTTGCTGACTAACTCTTTAGGATAACCTCTATTAAGGAATTTTTGTTGCATTTCTTAAGTCCCTAGTATTAGTATCACTAACTATTCTGTCAACGCTTAATAGCTGACTTTTTGGCAAAGAATTAACTAGCCCTCTGGGGTGAAAGCTCTTGTAATTTAATAGTGTGTTCCTGTCCGTATCTTTTTTATGCAAATCAAATACCAATTTATTCCCTTCTTTTACTACTCTGGTATCTAAGAAGGTAACTGACTCCTCCTTGTACTCCATGGAGAATTCCAAACCCCTGACAGCTGCATTGATCTCCTTTACAAACTCCTCTAGGGACTCAACGTAGCCCCACCATATGCCAAACACGTCATCAATGAAGCGACACCATGTGGCTCCATATTGTATGAATTTCTCATTTTCATAGATGACTTTTTCTTCTTTCTCATTCATAAATAGATTGGCATATGATGGCGCAATGTTGGTCCCCATAGCTGTTCCTTTCACCTGGATATAGCAGTCATCCTGAAAAATAAAATGGTTCCAATAGAGAATAAGTCTCTCAACAAATCTTCAATGAACTCTATCTGCAGCTTCAGAGCTCTTTTTATTCAGCTTAAATATCTTTTTCACTATCCCAATTCCTGTCTCATATTTAATGGCTGTATAAAGGCTCTTAACGTCCATAGTATACAATAAGAATTTATTGGATTCAAAATACAGCTCCTTAGCTTTACCTAAAAAATCCCCTGTGTCTCTAAGGTATGAAGAAATCTGTGTAACTTCAGGCTGCAACAACTTATCTAGAAATATTGAGATATTTGTAAATGCAGAGTTTACACTAGAGACGATAGGTCTCCCTGGTGGTCTAGCTAGATACTTGTGTACCTTTGGTACAGTATAGAAGATTGGGTTTCTTGGTTCTTTATTGAATAAATATTCCCTCAGTATTTTATCAATAAATTTATTCTCATAAGCTTTGTTCAAGACCCTTTCAATTTCTTTCTGTATATTGTTAATGGGGTTAAAGTTTAGTATCTTATAAGTCTACTTATCCCCACACTGACTTTCTATCTCTTTAATATAATACGTTCTGTCTAGAACCACTGTGGCTCCACCCTTATCAGCTTTTTTGATGGTCACTTCCTTAGATTTATCTTTCAATGTTTTAATTGCTTTACATTCCCCTTGTGTTAAATTGAAATCCTTTAATCTCTTATTTTTTAAATAATCACTATTATTTTTCCTTTCAGTTTTATCCTTCAATTTTATTTCTACATCATTACACACCAACTCCATAAATTTGTTCACACTATGATTTACTAATACTGGATTAAACAAACTATTATTCCTTAATGTCAATTCTTTCAGCGTCCAATCTACATCAGTTTTTTTAGGTATATACCCATCACCTTTATTATCATGAAACCACACTTTCAATTTCACATTTCTAAAAAACTTTGGTAAATCATTATTAAGTTCAAAGAAATTAGTGTTGGTATAAGGGCAAAAAGACAACCCTTTTTCCAATAGATTCAGTTGGTCTTTGGATAATTCCTTTCCAGATATATTTAATACAGTTGGAAGTTCAGATCTTACCCCTCTATACAGTCAATCCATATCGGTTTACTTTCGACGGCTACTAATGTTGTTTGGCGTAAAACTGACGTCCCCTCTGGTTCGACCTCCTTACTATGCCTCTTGTGGTGTTTCCTCCCACCTCTGTTCTTTGACCTTCGTTGCTGGTATCCAAAGGGGAGGAATCGTCGGACTCTGAACATGTCACAGCTCCTCCTACAGCACCTGCTGTTCTATCTTGCGGTCTATTGGTTTTTCGTCCACTAGTCCATTTGTTACTCCCGTAACCTTGGTAACCACTTCTCCATTTATATACTTTTTCCTTTTTGGTAATCCGATTCATCCCATTGAAATTTTTGCCTTTTCTTTTCTTGAATTCTTTTTTGGAGTTCTGCTGTTTTACTCTCCACTTGTTTCGTTAAGGTATCCCAATCTTCTGGTGACAAGGTTTTCAATAATTCCTCTTTATTCTGTTTGATCTTATCCTCTTGTATTGCTATCTCTTTAATCAGCGATTCTACTGTCAATACCATTAGATCGTAAGAACATTTATTAATTATTGATTCAAACTTGTCGCAGTATTCCTTATCATTTTTTAGCAATGTTGGACAGATGTTCATCCTAAGTCCTCTGGGGATCCTTGTAACTCTATAGTACTCTGATAAAGTACTCGCATGTAAATCCCATTTCACATTTTTATATGTCATTTGTTCATACTCTTTATTTAGATTCTCCGTAGGTGCTGCCAGTAAAAAGTCCCTTGGGCCTTTAGACAGAGTTGTAATCCTAGCCGCATCCATTTTTGTTCCGCCTGTAGCCTTTGTATCCATTTATTATCAACTCCTGTTGCACGTTTGTGGCAGAAAGTATCCATTAGTGTTTAGTAACTTCAAACAGCAACACCGGGAATTAGTACACGTGAAGACGGGGATTCTACCAAATTCCCCCAGTCACAATATAGCAAAACAAATGGATGTCCACAGCACTGTATTTCCTCTGAACTCACTTTATTTTCTGTTAAGGTACAGACATAAAAATAGCGATGTTTCGAGTGAATTCACTCTTAATCATGCTAGTTACATTGTATGCTGTTAGACACTTTTAAAAGGATTCAGTTTCGCGCCAACCACCAAGCAATGTGGCTCCACTGTCATCTACTGACAAAAAATACTAATTACACATATTAAAAACGTTATTCAAAAATACATAGAAATTGTAACCAAAAATTGTTGTTATTGCTAGCTTACACAGTATTTTGTGTATTGAAAGAGTGCAATAAACATATAGAGATTTTCAGTAACCCCCCACTTATGGCATATAAGAGTGAAAAATCTTAGAGATAAACTTACTAGCACAGATGTAGGGTCAAAAAAGAAAAAGAGAGACAGGCTTTTTTGAATAAAAGGAATTAAGGTGCTATCCCTGTCTAGGCTGTATGAGCTGTCATTCGATGATTAAAGGAAAATATTTCTTTCACCCTAGAAAATGGAAGAAAAATGAGATAAAGGAATACTACACATGTGAAACCAGATATGCGGTATACCTTATAAAATGTCCCTGATCTATATAGGGGAAACTACCCGCATGATCAGGGACAGAATATGTCAACATCATTCAAATATAAGGTGTAAAAATACAGAAGTCCCAGTGTCCTACCACTTCTTGAAATGTGGACATCAAATAAGCCAATTGAGATGGCAAATAATAGATAGTGTAAGTCCACAAAGAAGTGGAGTAAATAGGGAAAATCTCCTAAAACAAAAGGAAATGTTTTGGATTTATGAGTTTGGGAGTATGATCCCTAAAGGACTTAACAGAGAGTATGATTGATCAATTTTTCTTTAGAATGATTTTTCTTTAGAGTGATATTTTCTTTGAAAGTGATATGTATAGTGTAAAAACATTGTGAGAATATAAAAAAGAGGTATTAAATATCACGGAGTTAAGGGTGAATAACCATGAAATGATACTGTGTAAGCTAGCAATAATAACAATCACCTAGATTACAAGTTTTGCGTTAACAGAAGTGCGTTGCTAACGAGCAGTTTTCACTCACCGCTCACTTGCAGACAACGCTGATATTACGGGTTTTTAGAAACCCAGCGCTAGCTGCAGAAAAGTGAGCGGAGAGCAAAATTTTGCTCCACATCTCACCTCAATACCAGCGCTGCTTACGGTAGTGCACAATTTCCCCATAGGAATCAATGAGGGAGAGCCGGCTTAAAAAAAAACACCTGCAAAAAAGCAGCATTCAGCTCTTAACGCAGCCCCATTGATTCCTATAGGGAAACGCATTTTATGTCTACACCTAACACCCTAACATGAACCCCGAGTCTAAACACCCCTAATCTTACACTTATTAACCCCTAATCCGCCGCCCCGACACCTGCATAATATTATTAACCCCTAATCTGCCACCCCGGACACCGCCACCACCTACATTATATTTATTAACCTCTAATCTGCTGCCCCCAACATCGCCGACACCTACATTATATTTATTAACCCCTAATCTGCCGTCCCCAATGTCGCCGCCACCTACCTACACTTATTAACCCCTAATCTGCCGCCCCAACGTCACCACCACTATAATAAAGTTATTAACCCCTAAACCTAAGTCTAACCCTAACACCCCCTAACTTAAATATAATTTAAATAAATCTAAATAAAATAGCTACAATTAACTAAATTATTCCTATTTAAAACTAAATACTTACCTATAAAATAAACCCTAAGCTAGCTACAATATTACTAATAGTTACATTGTATCTACCTTAGGGTTTATTTTTATTTTACAGGCAACTTTGTATTTATTTTAACTAGGTACAATAGTTATTAAATAGTTATTAACTATTTAATAGCTACCTAGTTAAAATAAAGTCAAATTTACCTGTAAAATAAATCCTAACCTAAGTTACAATTACACCGAACACTACACTATAATTAAATGAATTACCTAAACTAAATACAATTAATTACAATTTTAAAAAATTATCTAAAGTACGAAAACAAAACAAAACACTAAACTACAGAAAATAATAAAATAATTACAAGTTTTTTTAAACTAATTACACCTAATCTAATCCCCCTAATAAAATAAAAAAGCCCCCCCAAAATAATAAAAAGCCCTACCCTATACTAAATTACAAATAGCCCTTAAAAGGGCCTTTTGCGGGGCATTGCCCCAAAGTAATCCGCTCTATTACCTGTAAAAAAAAAAAAAAAGTACAATACCCCCCCAACATTAAAACCCACCCAATACCACCTTAATAAAACCTAACACTAATCCCTTGAAGATCACCCTACCTTGAGAAGTCTTCACCCAACCGGTCCGAAGTCCTCAACGAAGCCGGCAGAAGTGGTCCTCCAGAAAGGCAGAAGTCTTCATCCAAGCTGGGAAGAAGAGGTCCTCCAGATGGGCAGACGGCATCTTCTATCTTCATCCATCCGGCGCGGAGCGGCTCCATCTTCAAGACATCCGATGCGGAGCATCCTCTTCAAACGAAGTCCAACTGAAGAATGTTCCTTTAAATGGCGTCCCTTGAATTCCGATTGGCTGATAGAATTCTATCAGCCAATCGTAATTAAGGTAGAAAAAATCCTATTAAACATATAAACAAGTGTGCGCAAGAGAGCACCAAGCTTCCCCAACCCTAAAGTCCCTAACAATAGGGGAAAAGATAAAAGAAATGTGTATGGAGAAGCGCTAAAGGTGCATAGATCAACAGAAAAAATCAAAGATTGAGAAATGGCTATGCCAGATTTAATAAAATATATTCAAATATAATAAAACACAAACATCAGATCACTGCGTAAAAATCGGACGTCTCCGATATATATATATATATAGAGATAAAACCAAAGTAAAACATAATATTATGTTGCCACCATAGGAGATCAAAGTCTCTGTTAAAGTTCTGGAAATAAAGCAAGGGGCCCCCAAAGAAAGTCTCTAGATATTAGATCCAGATTCTTGATAGAACTATATATATGTGTTACCTTCCTTCCAAAGAGCTGTCTTTGGTACAAACGGCTTACAAACTTTCACCTCCGTGAAGGCGCGTATGTAGCTAGTGACGTCACAAGACGTGGGCGCTGTCTCCAGGCTGGAATCCTATTGGTCAGGATCGTCCGAGTATAGAAGATAGCGGCCGCTATATTGTAAAAGAAGAAAAGTGCTGAGGTATCCGCTCTTAGGGCAAGTATGCACGAAGGATAAACTTGTCTTGTTGTAGATGCCTTGCCACAGCCTTGTGAAAGCTTTGAACTTATTTCAAGAGTTCCGGATTTCTCTGGCTGGTATTAGGCTCTGTACTTCAATGTCCAAATCATATCAGGGACACCTTCTTTCTCAGCGTAATATCGGTGTTCTTCTGAGAGTATAATGTAAACATAGGAGAGCTGTGGCTCTTATCATCAACGTGTTTCTCCCTCTTACAGGGCTTTTTCAAGATGAATTGGCTACGGTCACAGCTTTCCTTTATACAGCCAGGCACATTCCTTATTGGTCAGGCTGAAACAATTAGTAAAACACATGTCCACTATGCAAATAAGATTGTATTCGCAACAGTGTGGGCAACATTATAATACCCTCATTGATGTTATGAAGAGGTGGCACTTTACAGCAAAGGGCAGACCAAAAATTAAATATATATACATATAAAAAATTAAATATATTTACATATAAAAAAGGGACCTTCATTGATTTTGTACAATTCACGTAAAGGGATACAGAGAATGTAAAAAGTAGTCATAGATAAGATACAAAGAATATAT
Organism: Bombina bombina; assembly: GCF_027579735.1. Taxonomy (NCBI): domain Eukaryota; kingdom Metazoa; phylum Chordata; class Amphibia; order Anura; family Bombinatoridae; genus Bombina; species Bombina bombina. The sequence goes on along the minus strand of NC_069500.1, from coordinate 523,393,925 downwards.
ATGTGTAAGTTGATTCCCACAAATAGATTACCATAGATTATCAATAGCAACTAACAACGTGGGAGAAATACATAGACTTAAAGCGACTTTGAGTAACATTTTTCCGCCATTAAAAAGGGGGGGAGTGTGCAAATGCTACTAGTGGGTATAGACTGCTCAGATATGAATCTAGACACTTGATACATGTATAAGGACATAAAGTGAACAGCATAACATGTTACCTTATATACCGTACTAACAAAGTGATAATTCTGCCTCAAAGTCGGATTCTGTGCTACAGTTTCGTCTGGCTCTCAGATATTGGCCAAATGGGATGCCCATTTTTTGTTTCTTTGGGTGAAAGCTGTCCCATTGCAGGAGACTATCCACTAATAGTCTCCTGCAATAGGACAGCAGAGGCCAGAGAACTGCGAAAAAGATTTAAAGAGAGGGGGTACCCTGGCAGATGTCTCAAGAAAGCATACCAAAGAGCCAAATCTCTGGATAGAGCTTCACTTTTAGTTAATACAAACAAGGTGAATGAACATCAAATAAATGAGCCTAACTCTATAAGAATAATACGGACCTATGACGATAAAAATGTTTGCATTAAAAACATCATTCAAAGGCATTGGCATGTAATTCAAGAGGATGAAGACCTGAGAGAGGTAATCTCCGCAAAGCCAACAATAACATATAGAAGGTCCAGAAACCTAAAAGATATTCTTACGGAGAGCCATTACTCCAAAGATCAACCCAGAACCTGGCTAAGAGAAAAAAAAAGGCTTTCATAAATGTGGGAGATGTCAAGCCTGTAAAAATATGACCCCTACTAAAATTTTCATACATCCAAATACAGATAAACGATATGAAATCAAAGATTTTCTGAACTGCCGATCACAAAGAGTCATTTATATCGCTGTGTGCAAATGTCCCAGAATCTATGTGGGTGAAACCTCAAGAGAATTACGCACCAGAGTGCTGGAACATATTGTTGATATAAAATGGAATAGAAATGTACCTGTGGCACAACACATGAACAACGTACATCATGGAAATAAATATGAAATTTTCTTTTTTTGCGATTGAGCAAATAAAACTGAAAGGGAGACGGGGTGACATCACAAGGATGCTATTACAAAAAGAATGCAGATGGATCCATGAATTACAATCCACTGCACCTAGGGGCTTGAATGAAGCCATATCATACAAATGCTTCCTCTAAATATGGCAAACATTAAGAGATCTGAAAAGGGTTCTTTTTTAAAGAGATGCCCTGCTTGCAGATACACCAGACTTATATGATAGACTTGTTATCTAACCTGATGGTAAGCAGAACATACAGCAAAGTCCAATCTATAGCCAGTGGATAGAATGGGTCTAATACAGTTCGCTTCTTTTTATAACAAGAAAATAAGACTCTACTTATTGCTATATACAAATATATGTGCGGACGATTCACTGGATGAATATTGAATCTTTCTAAAATGATAGCTCTATAAGTGTGGAATGACATTTGTTAGCAATATTAATAGATGCAAACACAGATGAGGCGAGTTTTTAGTGACTGTATAACAAACAACAATACCACGAGTGACCTAAAGACTGTACATAGTCTTGGAATTCTGCAATTTCAATCTAAGTTAATTTTTGAAGATGTATTTGAGTGATGGATAGCATAAATTGATAATTATGTGGCATTAAACATTAATGATGGATATTTACAATTCTGTGGTAGACTATATATCCAGGGTTAATCCCACACCCTCTCTGCCTTCCTTCTTTTTGAACACTCCCAGTTAATATTTTTGATCTTATTAAGTAATTTCCTGTTTGTTGTGCCCTAATGTTCAGATGTATTATATTTTGCCAGATCTGAATATAAGAAACTACACAGTGAATAAATAACGTTATACGCATTGTGGAAAGTGATTAACATATTACCAATAAAATAACCACTCTCTGGTGCATGTACACATAACACTTAAAACATCTCATGCAAGTGCCGCTATTTAGCCGCTTTAAATTTATTTTGGCATATACTGAAGCAACAATTCATGCTTACTGATTTTCCTCTTAACGTAAATAGGACAGGCCAATGCGGTATTACACTTCTGCATAATACTGAGCAACAACATCAACGTTGCTATGACTACGATTGTGAATAAAGAGCGCTACCTAACGCTGGGCTGGCCCTTTGCCCTGACGAAGTCACGTTCATGTGACGGAAACGCGTCGGTGGGCGTGGCCTGGTATCGAGCGTGTTCTAGTATACACTAACTCCTAGCAATCACACTGTTATAGAGAATTTATAACCAAAATTTCTTGATACTTTGTTGGGCTGTAATACAAGCTGGCATTTGGTGTTTAATTAAGTTTATTTTGTAACACATATTGATTATATAAATACATTGTAACCACGGATGTTAATATAGTGCATCCATTACATGTATAGATACTGAGCTGGCTGATTGAAGCTGGATACACACATAGACTTTTTTTTAACTAAACCAATGCATATGAGTTAGGAATGTGAATGCTGTGAATGTTTGGTGTTTGATTTGTTTTGGTACTTAGGGATATAAGCTAGCAATCGGCTGACTTTGTTCAATCAAAGCAGTACGCAGGTAGGAGGACGCCCTCGAGTGCATAGCTTGTTTGATATATGTGTGTGAAAACATGTGTCAAGTGTGGGTTAATTGGTGTGTTGGGTTAATAAACTATGCGCTGTGGGGGTAAAAGCTAGGGAGTCTCGAAGAAGTAATCTCACAAACTTCAAAGTGGGGGTAAAATCTGGATTGGATGAGACTCTTAAGCGCTTGTGCTTAATTACCCAATAAGGAAAGATAGTCTTACTATGTAGTTGGATTCAATGAGATCTATTTATTTTTAGAATTATAAATACATACAATAAAATTTAAAACAATAGAAATTGATTCTTAAAACAAATCTAACTGGTTGGCCAACCATACAGTGTGAATAAAATGTTATAATATGTTTTCCAATCCCTGTTACTTAGTGTGTTATACAAACATATCTGTATATTTGAATTTTTGAATTTTGGTTTAATTGCAGATATTTTTTATGGATTTGATATAGTGGACTTGTGAAGAAGTATGGTATCCACAAAGAATATTCGCAATATTAATTCTTAATTACCATATTTACCATATTCGTTTGTTTAAAGCTGAACATACATAATTAAAATAGCGTCAATGGTATCAACAATATAATTAAAATAGCGTCAATGGTATCAACAATAGTAACAAATAATAAAAGTGAAACAAAAATAAAGTGATACAGTAAAAATCGTATAAGTTATGAAAGATAAAGTCTTTCTGCCGTGATCGTTAGAGTAATTGTTAATTGCTTTTTGTTAAAAGCGCTGTTGTTAAGTCCTCCGTGGGGATAGTATGTGCGGGCGTGCTGCAACACGTTTTTATCTAATTGCTATATATATTGCGATTATAAGTCACTGTTAAGTAGTTTTGGTTATCTGTCCTTCACATTAACTTCCTTAGTTGGTGTAGGTATAATAAATCTTACCCGTTGTTTCTTTTGGGATACTTTGTTTCTGGTCTAGTTTCTTTTTGTACCCAATTCAATCTTTACTGTGATGAATGTGGATCGGAAGCCGGGATAGCCACTGCCGGTGTTGTAGTGGTTTCAGTATGTCGAGTTGGTTTGTCTCTGCGATTACACACACTTGAAGAAGTAGATGCTGGGGTATTGTGGTAGTGTGCTTTAACCGTTAATCCTTTTGTCAGATGGCTGGGCTTTTTGCCTGGTTCAGGTTTTCAAAACCTCTTGAATTGTTGCGAATGTGTTCTGTTTAGATCCGTACTCTATTTGTTTCAGAGTATCCGATCTGCAGGTGTCCACAGGTTTCTTTAGGCCCAATTATTAGGTAAGGTATTTCAGTTGTTCTTGGCGGTCCTTTGAAAGGAGGACTAGGTGCTTTGAAGGTTGTTCTTGAACGCTTCAGAATATCTTTCAAGCGTATTTGTTGGTCCGTGGTTTGATGTAGTCTTGGCGGTCCACTTCGAAAGTGGACTATGAAAATGTTCAGTGTAGCAAGGAGTAGGCAACGCGTTTCAGCTGATTAATACAGCCTTTATCAAGCATATCCTTGCAGTTGTAAACAGTGGGTTTTTGTATTCTGTGATTTGATTCTATTGGATCCCCTAGGTAGTTGTATCTTTACAATCTGGTGATCCTATTGGTTGTTGTGTCGGTGCTTTTGATTGGTCATTCCTTAGCATGTGACCTATTAATGGTTCAGTTTATCACGGTGATGGGGGAATTTTCACTTATTTGTATCAGATGACCAAGTAAATGCATAAAACGTTATGAAAACTTGTTCCAGTAGTAAACACAAATACGAATGTATTGTTATAATAAAAACATAAATAACTTTTTGTACGTCAGAGAATCTGTCCTTACAGGGTTTGTGAGTCAGTATAAGGTTTTTGGTATATGCCAATTTGAATATTTATTATGTTCTATTTAGTCCTTTAGTGCAAGAATTCATATTTTATTGTTGGTTCAATTCTAGGGTTGGTAAATTAGAGGTTTAGTCATTTGTTTTGATGATGCAATTTAATATAACAGTGGAATGGGAAATTTCAATTTTGCGTGTTCTTGTTTGATCTTTAGTAATCGTTTGTTAAAAAGCAGTTTTTTTATTAATAATCGTTATTTCCATTATTATTGCTTTGGTGCAAGTATATGAAACATGCATTATTGGTTCTGGAATTTTTATTCCTATTTTTGTAATTTATTTATTTTTAGTGTTCGTTCTTTTATAATCTTTTGTTGAAGAGCAGGTTAATCTTTTGGTATTCATCATTTCAATTGTATTGGTTCAAGGATATAAAACATCCATTTTTAATAGTTGTGTATCAATCTGTTGGGTTTCTCTTCCGAATTTGGAGTGTTTGTTCTCTTTTAGCCTTTGTTGAAAGAGGGTATCATAAAACGATTTCTTAAAATTTGGTGAAATTTTGAATTGTTTATGAAGTGTTGTTATCAGATGCATTATTATTGGTTCTGGAATTTTTATTCCTATTTTTGTAATTTATTTATTTTTAGTGTTCGTTCTTTTATAATCTTTTGTTGAAGAGCAGGTTAATCTTTTGGTATTCATCATTTCAATTGTGTTGGTTCAAGGATATAGAACATCCATTATTATTAGTTGTGTATCAACCTGTTGGGTTTCTCTTCCGAATTTGGAGTGTTTGTTCTTTTTTAGCCTTTGTTGAAGGAGTGTGTCATAAAACGATTTTTTAAAATTTTTGGTGAAATTTTGAATTGTTTATGAAGTATTGTTATCAGATTGGGTTTTTGGTAAAACATGCATTATTATTGGTTCTGGAATTTTTATTCCTATTTTTGTAATTTATTTATTTTTAGTGTTTGTTCTTTTATAATCTTTTGTTGAAGAGCAGGTTAATCTTTTGGTATTCATCATTACAATTGTATTGGTTCAAGGATATAGAACATCCATTATTATTAGTTGTGTATCAACCTGTTGGGTTTCTCTTCCGAATTTGGAGTGGTTGTTCTCTTTTAGCCTTTGTTGAAGGATTGTATTATAAAACGATTTTTTTAAATTTTTGGTGAAATTTTGAATTGTTTATGAAGTGTTGTTATCAGATTGGGTTTTTGGTGTTGGCATGCAGGATTTTTTGTGGTTCAAGTATTCAAGAAACAGTTTAGACTGAAGTCTATATTCAGACCTTTTGGTCTTAAGGTTTGCATTTCGAAGATCCATTTTGCTTCTTTTTTAAGTAGGTTGTTTGCCTGGTTACCACCTCTTATATTTTGTTTAATTTTTTGTATAGCTGTGTAGTTGAAATATTTTAGATTGCTGTTATTGCAAGTTCTGAAGTGTTTGGGAACTGGCAGGTCTTTATTTCTTTCTAGTTCCGATTTTTCTATTGATAATATGTGTTCCCTTATTCGTTCTTTTATCATCCTTTCCGTTTCACCTATATATTGTTTGTCACATTTTGTGCATGTTATAAGATATATTATGTTTGTGTCTGTACATCTTATAGTCTCTTTTATTTTATATTCCTTGTTTGTGATGCTGGATTTGAATGATTTAGCTTTTTTTGCATGTCTGCATGCTTTGCAGAAACCGCAGGGATAAAATCCCTGTAATGTTTCACCTTGAACTCCTTTTTGGATTTTCGGTTTGTTATGTTTTATGGTTGGAGCTAGTGAACTTTTTAGGTTTTTGGCCTTTTTGTAAATGAATTTTGGGTTTTGTGGTAATTTCTCTCCTAAGTGTGGATCTTGTTGTAGTATTTTCCAGTGTGATTTGATAATTTTTTCTATTTCACCTCTATCCTCACTGTACTCTGTGATGAAAGGGATGAACCATTCTTTAGATTCTTCTATAGTGTTAGTTTTATCTTTGGGTTTATATTTGAGTATGTCCTTTCTGTTGGTTTTTTGTACTTGAAGTCTTTCCACTTCTATTTCTTCCTCTGTGTATCCTCTTTCTATGAATTTCTCTTTAAGTCTCTTTGATTGGATTTCAAAATCTGTGTCTTTTTTACAGTTTCTTTTGAGTCTAAGGAACTGACCCTTTGGTATATTTTGTTTCCACCGCTTGAGGTGACCACTTGTTTCGTGTATGAAGTTGTTTGCATCGACCTCTTTGAAATAGGTTTTTGTGAGAAGCTCGTTATTTTCTATGCTAATTTCTAGGTCTAGATAATGTATTTTCTCTGTACTGTAGTCTGCAGTGAATTTTAGATTAAGTTGATTGTTGTTCATATGTTCTAAGCAGGTATTTAAATCTTGTGTTGTGCCTTTCCAGACAAAGAAGAGATCATCAATAAATCTTTTATACATGATGAAATTATTTTTGAAGGGGCTCTCTTGTAGGAATTGTGTTTCCCATATTCCCATGAACAGATTTGCGTAACTAGGGGCAAATTTAGTGCCCATAGCTGTTCCGCAAATCTGTTCATAGTATGTGTTTTCGTACATAAAAAAGTTATGGGTTAGAATAAATTCTATACAATCTATTATGAATTCTCGTTGTTCTTTTAACATAGTTGGGTCATTTCTTAAATATTTATTGATGGCATGGAGGCCATCTTCGTGTCTAATGGAGGTATACAGTGCCTGAACATCGCATGTCACTAGTATATATTCATCAGTCCATTTGAAATTATCTAACATTATTAATAGGTTTGTTGAGTCTCTTAAATATGAGTCTAAGTTTATGACGTATTTTTGAAGATATTTGTCGATATAGGCTGATAAATTTGACGTTAGTGAGTCAATCCCTGAAATAATTGGTCTGCCTGGTGGGTTAGTAAGTGATTTGTGGATTTTTGGAAGGACGTATATGACTGGAATAATAGGGTGGTTAGGGAGAAGGTAGTTGTGTTCTTTCTCATTAAGAATACCTATATTAGATGCTTTATCCAGAAGGTGTTTTAGAAATACTTTGTAAATGATGGTTGGATTACACCGTAATTTTTTGTAGGTGTTCACATCTTGTATAAGTGAATGTACCATTTCTTTGTATTTGTTTGTATCTAAGATGACTATCCCTCCTCCCTTATCCGCTGGCTTTATTGTGATTTCGTTGTTTTCTTCTAGTTCTTTTATAAGGTTTTTTTGTTTTAGTGTGATGTTATGTTTTATTTTCTTTTGTGCGATGTTGCTTATATCTTCTAAAATCAGTTTCTCAAAGGTTTCTATGTAGTTGCCTTTTTCATGTTTAGGATAAAAGTTTGATTTTTCTTTTAGCCCTGAGTGTATGAAGTTGTCTGTTTGGGTGTTTGTGATGTCATTAGTTATTTCTCTTTCGAGAGAGGTCTTCTGGAAATATTTTTTGAGGGTTAATTTCCTAATAAATTTGCTGGCGTCTATATATGTTTCAAATTTATTTAGTTTTCTTGTTGGTGCAAAAGAGAGGCCTTTATTCAAGATTTCTATTTGGGATGTATTTAGAGTGACTTTGCTAAGATTAAAGATGCCATTTTGCTTTATCTCATTCTTTTCGCTTGTTGGTTTTGGTATTGGGGCTCTCCTCTTTCTCCTCTCTGTTCCCCTCCCTCTGTTACCTCTTCTTCTGAATGGTTTCTTTTTCTTCTGGTATTTGGGTGTGGTCCTACCTCTAAAAAATGTTGTTCAGTAGTTACAGCGGAGTGTTCACCTTTTGTGATAGTATTTCCATTTTCTAAAGGGACATATCTGTTGTATGTGGGCACTGTCCAATTCTCTTTTTCAGTCCTGTTATTTTTATTTTTGTTGTTCCAACCATGGTTGTGAGTTGTGTTGGTTGTATACTCTTGGTTTCTATTGTAGTAATTGTGGTTTTTGTATTGTTCTCTGTAATAAGTAGGTTGGTGTAAATATTCTGTTCTATTTTCTCTGGAGTAGTCTGTTTCTTTCTTATTTCTCTGGTAGTAATTTTGGTGGTTGTGCTGTTTATGGTTGTATCCTGTTGTTTGCCAAGCGGGTCTGAAATTTTGTTCTCTTGTAGAGAAAGTTTCTTGGTTCCTTTTAAAAGTGTTATATGAGTTGTGGTTATATGGTTTATAGTTGATCTCTCTTTCATTGTAATTTTGATATCTGTTGTTTTGTGTCCTGTAGTCTCTGTAATCGCTATTATTATTGGTGGGATATTCATTTTTAGATGTATCACTATGTTGAGTGTCCTTAAATCTGTATTGTTGTTTTTCTGTAAGGGGCGGTTTATTTATCCCTGATGGGAGGTCAGTTTTGTGTTCTACTGTGGTTTTCATAGTGTCTCTTCTCCAACTGTGGCTTGTGTATTTATTTGAATCAGGGTTTTTTAGATGTGTGTCATAGTCCTCTCTGTCTCTTTCAAATTTATTTAGTTTGATTTTAATCAGTTCATCCTTGGTTTCCCTCATTAATTTCTTAAGTTGTTCTTCCTTTCTTTTGTATTCGTCTAGATCTTTAAATATTTGGAGTTTACTCTCTATTTCATTGATTTCATTTCCTAACTTTATTAGAATCTCTTCTCTATGTTCTTTAATTAATTGCATTAGTTTAGCAGATGCCTCATCTAGGATCTCAGCCCATTTCTTTTTAAATTCTTCAGATTCTGTTTTGAATGTGCATTCCTTTTTTATACGTAGTCCCCTAGGTATTCTTTTAGCGCTTAAATACTCATTAAGAAAGATGCACTCAGTTTTGTGTCTAATTTCCAGAATAAGCTTTTTTTCTAATAAATTCATAAATTCTCTAATTTTTTCTTTATCGCTGTTATTGACTATAGTTGGTATTGTATGATTTGTTTTGTCAAAGATGTTGTGTATATTGTCATATATAGTTGATCTGAGTTCAAAGATATCGGTTCTGTCTGTTTTATCATTTTCTTTTCTAAGAGATATAGGGTTTTCAGGTATTTCTGTTGTGTGTAACATTGTGCTGTTATTTTCCATCACTGCTGCAAGGTTTATTATAGAGATTATTTAAGGTGTATTGGTGTGTTGGGTTAATAAACTATGCGCTGTGGGGGTAAAAGCTAGGGAGTCTCGAAGAAGTAATCTCACAAACTTCAAAGTGGGGGTAAAATCTGGATTGGATGAGACTCTTAAGCGCTTGTGCTTAATTACCCAATAAGGAAAGATAGTCTTACTATGTAGTTGGATTCAATGAGATCTATTTATTTTTAGAATTATAAATACATACAATAAAATTTAAAACAATAGAAATTGATTCTTAAAACAAATCTAACTGGTTGGCCAACCATACAGTGTGAATAAAATGTTATAATATGTTTTCCAATCCCTGTTACTTAGTGTGTTATACAAACATATCTGTATATTTGAATTTTTGAATTTTGGTTTAATTGCAGATATTTTTTATGGATTTGATATAGTGGACTTGTGAAGAAGTATGGTATCCACAAAGAATATTCGCAATATTAATTCTTAATTACCATATTTACCATATTCGTTTGTTTAAAGCTGAACATACATAATTAAAATAGCGTCAATGGTATCAACAATATAATTAAAATAGCGTCAATGGTATCAACAATAGTAACAAATAATAAAAGTGAAACAAAAATAAAGTGATACAGTAAAAATCGTATAAGTTATGAAAGATAAAGTCTTTCTGCCGTGATCGTTAGAGTAATTGTTAATTGCTTTTTGTTAAAAGCGCTGTTGTTAAGTCCTCCGTGGGGATAGTATGTGCGGGCGTGCTGCAACACGTTTTTATCTAATTGCTATATATATTGCGATTATAAGTCACTGTTAAGTAGTTTTGGTTATCTGTCCTTCACATTAACTTCCTTAGTTGGTGTAGGTATAATAAATCTTACCCGTTGTTTCTTTTGGGATACTTTGTTTCTGGTCTAGTTTCTTTTTGTACCCAATTCAATCTTTACTGTGATGAATGTGGATCGGAAGCCGGGATAGCCACTGCCGGTGTTGTAGTGGTTTCAGTATGTCGAGTTGGTTTGTCTCTGCGATTACACACACTTGAAGAAGTAGATGCTGGGGTATTGTGGTAGTGTGCTTTAACCGTTAATCCTTTTGTCAGATGGCTGGGCTTTTTGCCTGGTTCAGGTTTTCAAAACCTCTTGAATTGTTGCGAATGTGTTCTGTTTAGATCCGTACTCTATTTGTTTCAGAGTATCCGATCTGCAGGTGTCCACAGGTTTCTTTAGGCCCAATTATTAGGTAAGGTATTTCAGTTGTTCTTGGCGGTCCTTTGAAAGGAGGACTAGGTGCTTTGAAGGTTGTTCTTGAACGCTTCAGAATATCTTTCAAGCGTATTTGTTGGTCCGTGGTTTGATGTAGTCTTGGCGGTCCACTTCGAAAGTGTGGGTTAACCCCTAATACCCTGTAATTTGCCATATCCTTTTGTTACATTAGTGATTATACACGCACACTGGGTCCACTAGCCCTTATTTTTCTATTTTAATACCAGATGCTATGTAGTAGAGGCTGTAGAATTTATAGTGGTGGAAGTGATCATTCCCATCCTTAATAGCCCACTCTAGCATCCCTCTTTTTATTTGTGTGATTATCATCAGGTTTATGCTGACCAATAAGGTGTATTACAAGAAGTTTGGAGGTGAATATACCCATTTCATAAATACCTATGGCAGTATTTTCCCTGTAGTAACGTGGATTTAGCATATATGTCAATAAAGTGTAACTTTAAAACCTCTTGTATAGCTCTAAACTACACAGGACTATGAAGATAAACTTAAAATACCAAATAATCACTTTAAATTACCAGCTTCAATTAAACTGTAACAACAATGAATATATTTGCTTTAAAATATTAAATTAGCACCATATACATTACTACATAAGCCAGTATGACATTTTCAGCTTTTCAGATAAATCCAGTTCACCTCATAAATAAGAAAGGTATTTGCAATTGAGAGAATACAAGGTTTAGGCCCAATGTTGCTTTCTGTAAACTAAGGCAGCATGATAAGTCAGAGAGTTAAAACTCAGCAGCATAGACCCTTTTTTCCTCTGTGCAAAAGAATATATTGCGTGATAAACTCCACATTGTTTTATTCTAATAATTGGTGAACCTTTTGGATACGCCCTTACTGAATGCTTGTCTTCCCATTGGCCCCTAATGGACCATGTCCCTGATTGGCCCTCAGAGCTTGTCCCTTACTGGCTTACTTGGTTTTTTCATATGTTTTGCATATGTTTTAACAGTCAATTTGTTTGGCTGTCATACCAGTTTTATTCAACTAGGGGACAGCAGACAGCCAGAAATGCAGTTTAATTTTCAACACTGCTAACAGCTTACTATATCTTTTAATTGTATATTTAATATACTCATTATTTCCTGATATTAATAAACTTATCTGGTCAACATATATGTCCCATCTAATATAACTTAGCATGTATTTATAGAGACTAAACATGAGCATATCTCTAGTAATATTTTAAAATGCATTTCAAAATCACATTTTCCATGAAGGGATTTAAAAGGACCACAATACCTTCAGCATGGATCTAACTAATATCTCAGTTATCATCTTAATATCACATACATACCTTGAGATTAGCAATCAGTTGTAATTTTATATAGCTTTATTTATATTCGGTTATTATCCCCATATTAATATAAATATTGCATATCTTTATATCTCTTGCTCAGTGTATAAAAACAGATCATATAATTTACAGCACCAATTACATATGCACTTGTTAGATGCCTTTAAAGTTGCATTTTTATGAGTATAAATCAATAAAATATATATGTTTATCTGACTTATTTTTATATCACTTCATTTGGTATACTGGTACATATATATTGCATTTCCTAGTCATTATCTTGTTGGGTTATTATGTGTCTGAAAAATATAAAGAAACAGATGTTATTACTCTGAGACTCTAGAACACATTTCAAATTCACCAATGCAGCCATTCAATACAGCAGACAGTCTTCAGATCTATCTATTTACATTTACCATACTAAGGTATAAATTACGGATTTTGAAAATGTATAATATAGGTTATTTAAAATCCCCAAACTGTTTTCACCTTCCTGTGAGTGAATTTTGGCATATGTTCCTTTTAGACAAGAATGTGTATTCACTCTTCAAAGAGAATCCAGTGAGCTATTGTGTTAATTACTATCTTCCTGAGCTTCAAAGGCCAAGTTTCAAAGAGTCATTGCAGACAGTGCAACTGATCTCCACATGGGGTCATTACCTATCTGGACTTTTATTATACATTTTGGGCAGGAAACTCCATATGTGGGCGTTCATTTGAAGAAATCTGCCTTCACTAATTGAGACAAATGTTTTCCTTTTGTCCTCAACTTGTCTTAAGTAGCAGTGAGGGGGCAGGGCTATAGTGAGACCAATTCATTTTGAATTAGATATTAGCTGAAATGAAATATTAAATTACTTGATACATCTGTAGTTTATTTAATGTTACTTCACAGGTACTCTGACATAAGGTTTTAAATTTATTATAGTTTGGCATTTAAGTAGTGGCTGGACCGAAAGTTTCATGTGGATTTAAGACTCTTTTAACAGGAAGGATAAAAAATTCTTACACGTTACATCAATTCAATATAGCAGCAGTACCAACAAGTGTTTATTGTCTTTCTTTGGAAACCTCAGGACAGGAATTTACCTGTAAAAGAAATCAGAAAGAGATTATGACCTTCCCCCCCTCGTAACTTCCTCCCTAGTCTTTGCCTCTACATGATAAAAAAGGGAATCTAATCTAAAGACTCCCCAGAAGTAAAAAGCAACAAACACAAGAATACTGCAAAAATAATTTTAATTTAAGGGAACGCTATACAGCAGATATGAATTAGGAAAGTTAAATTGACGATCATGTGGCAGTACCAGCAAGTGGGAAATAGCAAGCACCACTAGAGGGTGAATTTTAACATTTTAGAACTACTTGAAGTACCTTGTGCCCAAAACGTTGCATCTTGTAAAGCCAGGATGTCCAGACGATCATATTTTGTAACGATATGAGGACCAAGTAGCTGCTTTACAAATCTGCTCTTCAGAAGATTCAGCTTCCATTGCCCATGTAGTAGATTGGGACCTAAATTAACTTTTAAAAACAATGGATTCATTTTTCCTGAAGATGAATAGGTTAAATAAATAGCTTGCTTAATCCATCTTGCCAAAGAAGATTTGGAAGCCTTATTCCATTTTGATTTTTCTTGAAAAAGGATGACCAAGTTATCAGAAGATCTCCATGCTTGAGATCTATCTATCACACTCTTAACATCCAGAGTGTGAATACCACTGTTCCAAAGGAAACAATGAATTGCTGCAAAAAGTGAGAAGACAAAACTGTTGGTCTGAATGAAGGAAGAGGTCTGAGAACCACGTTGTCTTGATGAAAATTGTTATAAAGAGGTTTCCAAGAAAGAGCTTGCAATTCACTTATCCTTTATGCAGAAATAATTGCTACCAAAAGCACAATCTTCACAGTGAGAAGCCTCAAATTAATATCCTGAAGATATTCAAATGGAGCCTCACACAAGGAATTCAAAACTAAATTTAGATCTCAAGGAGGAATCTATTCAGAAATTTTTGGATGTATAGTCAAAAACTTTTTAATTGAAGGGTGCAACCCCATATTTCTGAGCAAGATGATTCCAATTGCAGCTGCCTGAAATTTCAGGATGGAAGAACGTAAATTTTTTCTCAAAGCCAGATTATAGAAATTCAAGAATTTGCGATGCCGAAGCCATTTTAGGAGAAATATTTTTTGACTTGCACCAAGAAGATAAAGAAAAATAACTGTGATAATAGATCCTTCTGTTTAAAACAAATTGTTGTTTTCTTGCACCAATAAAGATATTAGTGTATACAAAAGGCCTACATTTTCAACAGCCAAGGCCTGAGATTTAAAGTAGAAATTGACATTGTCTGATTCTTCAAGATGTCATTTTGCTGATTCAGGGACATCACTTTTGAAAACTAAGCTCTGCAATGCCAATAAGGAAGAATTATTGTTTTCGCTTATTTTCCTCAGAACTCTTGGAATCAGAACTATAGGGGGAAATGCATATACAAGATAAAACTTATGTTGTACTAATAGGGAATCCAGAATATCTGAATGATCCTTTATGTGAAGAGAACCAAACTTTTCCTCTTTCTTGTCGATTCCTGAGGCCATTAGATTTATTAAAGGAATGCCAAATAGTAGCATCTAAAAAATTATTTTGCAAGAGGACCAATCTTTCTATGTTACTAGAGATCTGCTAGCTCGTTGGGACAGCCAAATATATGAACTGTCGAAATCATAACGAGGTGTTGTTCTGCAAAGTCCAGAATCTTCTTGAACAGAAGGCCCAAAGATTTTGACCTTGTTTCCCAACGTTCATTTATATACATTACTGACGTAGCATTTTCTAATTGAATCTGAATAGCATTTCCTTGAATATCTGGAATGCAATCAGAGTTTTCTAAACAGTGTTTCATTCATTCATTTATTTATTTTAAATATTAATATTTTCCTATCTTAGACTCTCTCCGAGAGCCTTGAATCTTTCTTCCTTCTATTTGAGCTTCCAAACCTGACTTTGAGGCGTCTGTTATCACTAGCTAGTCTGGAAACTTATATCAAAATCCCTGGAGCAAAAACAGCCATCCCATGGCTATTCTGAGCATTTGAGGAATCCAAATTAATTGATCCAAGAAATCCACTGATCAATCCCATTGTTTCCGATTCTTTCCATGAAGAGGACAAATGTGGTGTGATGTTTTGCCAGTAAAACGGCTGCTATGGCACATTATGTGCCTGATGGAAACTTATGGCTTACTTGATCAACTCTAGACCTAGGAACTGTATTTTTGAACTGGCAAAAGCCATCCATGCTCCTGAAAAGGTGAATTATCCTCTGGAGATGAAGATGAAGATTTGTTGCCATATTTACATTACGAATGCAGTTGTCTAAGTAATGATTGATATGAATATCTTCTTGTTTAAGGGAATCTGTGAAAACAACCAGTGATTTTGTAAACATCCTTGGAGCAGACATTAAACTGAAAAGCTGGATAGCCAGGCGCAAAAAAGTTTCTGCTTCTTACAGGCATATGAAGATAGGTATCTAGTCTAGAGAAGCCACAAAGTTGAGTTGTTGTAGGATCTGCACTGTCCACAGAAAAGATTCCATCCTAAATTTCATTTTCACAACATAACAGTTTACCTTTTTCAAATCTGCATAGTCTGTAAAAGAACCATCTGGTTCTTGAACCACAAAAAATCTGTAATAGGTTAGAAAACCCCATTCTTCTTCTGGAACTGGCTCTATAAAATCTTGCAGCAAATTAGCATTTACTTCTATATAAAAGAGTTCTTTTTGGATGGATGATTGACTTTAAATATTGTTTTGCTGGAGGAGAACAAAGCTTGATTAAAAGACCAAAATGCATATTTTTTACTACCCAACAATATGAAGTTGTATTTCCTTACACATGAAAAAAACTTTTGAAACTGCCCTCCTATATCCTGCTTAGCTTCAGAATTTATTTGCCAGTCACGGCTTGACTTTGAGGTTCCTTGACAAAATAGGCCTTTAACAAAAACCTCTTTGTCTTCAAAAGGAAGGCCTTGGAGCAAACACAGCTAGGCCTTGGAGCAAACACAGCTCTATTCCATGATTCTCTGTTGTTTTCTTGAGGAAGTGGGGAACCTGCATACAGCCAATTTCCTACCCGTCTGAAGTATACCAGGCTGTCTTCAGGATCCTGTGGAAGGAAAGACCACAGCTGGCTTCTTAGCCCACATAATCCCCCTCCGCCTTGGAACTCAGCCAAAGGTACCTGTACAGAGGACAAGAAGAGACTTGGAAGTGTTTAGGTTAGATTGCCTTTATAGGGTGTAGAGGTAACAATACCCATTTGTTTTTACTGATACTTAGATTCAGGATGAATATATTTTCCTGTTGTTGTTTCATACCAATACATTAGTTTCAATTTCTTTAGTTTCTTACTGCATATTTTCCTCAGATGAGGTCTTGCATCTTTGCTTTCAGTGTGTTGTTTGAATAACTTTAAATGTTGTACTTGTCACCATCTTCTTGGTTTAGGGGAAGGCTACAAAAAGCTATTGCAGAGATTTAGGCTGTCAGTGTCCACTGTTAGGAACATAGTGAGGAAATGGAAGACCACAGACACAGTTCTTGTTAAGTGCCAATTGACACTTGGAGGGGTTTGGCAGTATACCCCAGTCTACACGAGCACCATTACAGTAATGCTGGCTCATACCTTGGCTTACACTTCTTGTTAAGGACAGAAGTGGCAGGCCCAGTAAAATATCAGAGAGGCAAAGGCAAAGGATGATGAAAACTGTCAAAAACATCCCACAGACCACCTCCAAAGACCTACAACATCATCTTTCTGCAGATGGTGTCACTGTGCATCATTCAACAATTCAGTGCACTTTGCACAAGGAGAAGCGGTATGGGAGAGTGATGCGGAAGAAGCCTTTTCTGCACATGCGCCACAAACAGAGTCGCTTGAGTTACGCAAACGCACATTTGGACAAGCCAGCTTCATTTTGGAAGAAGGTGTTGTGGACTGATGAAACAAAGATTGAGTTATTTGGTCATAACAAGGGGCGTTGTGCATGGCGGCAAAAGAAAACAGCGTTCCAAGACAAACACTTGCTACCCACAGTAAAATTTGGTGGATGTTTCATCAGTGCCGGTACTGGGAATCTTGTTAAAGTTAAGGGTCGCATGGATTCCACTCAATATCAGCAGATACTTGAGAATAATGTTGAGGAATCAGTCACAAAGTTGAAGTTACGCCGGGGCTGGATATTTCAACAAGACAACAATCCAAAACACTGCTCAAAATCTACTCTGGCATTTATGCAGAGGAACAAGTACAATGTTCTGAAATGGCCATCCCAGTCCCAAGACCTTAATATCATTGAAAATCTGTGGGGTGATTTGAAGCAGGCTGTCCATGCTCGGCAACCATCAAACCTAACTGAACTGGAGATGTTTTGCAAGGAGGAATGGTCCAAAATACTTTCATCCAGAATCCAGACACTCATTACAGGCTATAGGAAGTGTATAGAAGCTGTTATTTCTGCTAAAGGAGGCTCTACTAAATATTGATGTGATATTTCTGTTGGGGTGCCCAAATTTATGCACCTGTCTAATATTGTTTTGATATATATTGCACATTTTCTGTTAATCCAATAAACCTCATTTCACTACTGAAATATTACTGTGTCCTTCAGTTATTTGATAGATCAAAATGAAATTGCTGATCCAAACACCCAATTATTTATAAATGAAAATCATGGAAATTGTCAGGGGTACCTAAACGTTTGCATACAACTGTATATGTCTATATATGCATACACATGTATCTGTTTTTATATGTGTACATATGTCTGTAAATACATATATTCACCTATAAATAAATACATATGTACACACATAAATAAATATATATATTTAGACATATGTATGTATCTCTAAGTTAAAGTGAATGCTTTTTTTCTTCTTCTAACACCCGAGACCTTATATCTATAAAGGGATACTAAACACAACATTTTTCCTAAATGATTCAGATAGAGCCCATTTTTGGTACAGAACCTGGGTTATGCTTGATGTAGCCACCAATAAGCAAGCACTTTTCAGAGTGCTGAACCTAAAATGGGCCGGCTCCTATGCGTTACATTCCTGCTTTTTAAATAAAGATAGCAAGATAACTAAGAAAAATGATAATATGAGTAAATTAGAAAGTTGATTAAAATTAAATGCTCTATCAGAATCATGAAATATAAAAAAAAAATTGGGTTTAGTATCCCTTTAAAGTGACAGTTTAGTCAAAATTAACTTTCATGATTCAGATGTAATTAAGCTTCACACAAAAAATATGGCAAGGGATTCTCAGCTTTCTAATCAGCTAAGCAGAGCATATAACCACTATATAGGTGAACCTATACTAATAAATTGTTCAAAATATATTCTGGCTAGGAAAGAAAGGGATATTTTATTTCAAAAATACAAATAAGGAAAAAGGGCCTAACTAAATGTCAAGAGATAAGTAAAGAACTTTTTTGTCATTATCAAAAACTCTCCCTTTCTAAGGAAATAAATCTGCAGAATAAGAATTATTTTTAGGATAGATGTTTCTTACCTCAATTAAAAGAAGAGAAACTTTCTGAATTAAATAAATCAATAGCGGAAGAAGAGATCATTCTGGTAATTGAATTAGGTAAATGTAATAAAGCAGCAGGGCTCGATGGCCTCCCAATTGAGTATTATAAAATTCTTATCACAGAATTGGCCAAACCCTTACAAAGCCTATTTAATATATACTTTTCTCAAAATAGCCTTATGTCTAAAAACTTTGCTAGCTCGCTCATTACTTCAATTTTGAAAAAGGACAAAAATCCTCAAAATATGATCTTGTATCGCACTATATCTCTGCTTAATGCGGATTATAAGATTCTTGGTAGTATAATAGCGACAAGACTACAGAAACTTATTCCAAACCTGATTCATAGTGATCAAACTGGATTTATAAAGGGGCGCTCCTCATTCTCGAATTTATGCAGATTATTATTGGTGCTTGATCACTATAATCTTGATAGGAAAAAAGGGATGAGCATTAAAGAGGATAAGGTTATAATAGCAATAGACGCAGAAAAAGCTTTTGATGCTATTAATTGGGAGCATCTTTATGAATCACTTGGCCGGTTCGGCTTTAAAGGTCCTTTTATAGGCTTTATTCATTCTTTATATAATAACCCCCTCTCCGCTCTTATTATTAATGGTGCATGTATCCCTTCTTTTTAGTTATTTAGGGGAACTTGTCAGTGGTGTCCACTATCTCCCATACTTTTTAATCTAAGTATAGAACCCCTTGCCGTGTTAATTTGTGAAGAAATAAAAGGAATTTATGTAGGAGAAAACCCTCCCAAATTGCTTTCTACGCTGATGATTTATTAGTATTTCTAAGTGATATAGATGAAAATGTCCCCAAATTGATGAATATATTAAAAACTTTTGGCTCTTTTTCAGGATATGCTGTCAATGCTTTAAAATCTTAATTTTTATGTATATGTATATATATATATATATATATATATATATATATATATATATATATATATATATAAGAACCAAGGGTTGTCTTACCTTTCATAATTGTTACACAGCTAAAATATTTAGGAATCACTGTAAGCAAGCATCCAGAGGAATGGACAGATTTTAAGAAATGGTCTACTTTACCGTTGTCTTTAGCTGGGAAAGTTAATTTAATAAAAATGATAACCCTAACGAAACTTGTATACATTATGCAGAATCTACCTTTTATTATTAAAAGATCAGGCTATTAAAAATTTAAATGCAGGTGCGGAGTTAACTGCCAAAGCGACTGGAAGCACATTACAGAAGCTCCTGGATATAATTCTGTTTTTTGGGGGTTTTGACCTCAATAGTGGACACACTTTAGACTTTTCATAAGGACCCTTAACTAAGGGTATATGCTACAGTCTTGGAAGGTCCAAAAATTAATTCTACATCCTTATTCTTATCCGGGTAGCTACCTAAATGGCACAACAGGCAGTAGCAGATGGTGCAGATGAAGCTAGCTTCATTGAGGAGACCTGCTCACTACGTCCTTACTTAACAACAATGGGAACACTTCAAGACAGACTGTGTGCCTTGGTGAGAGACCACTTATCTGGGCTACACACCTCACTCATGCAGTGGTCGGAGAACATGAGCATGCGGCACACAATCCAAGATGGCGACGGACCACAGTTTGATGTTGCTATCACGTTGGAACAGAACGCTGCTAAGAATTGGGTCTTCGTGCAACACAACGAGACTCCAAGGATCCCTGCGGCACTAAATATTAATCTACAAGGACAGCCCAGACATAACTACAGGCTAGAACTTAACTCGCCAGATGCCGTGGAACCTCCCGACATACTTTCTCAAAACAACAGAGTGAAGTCGGCTCAATGGGATGGAGACAACGAGATGCCCGTTAAGGGTATTCTTTCTTCTGGGCCCCTAACCGCTACAGCATATAAAAATGTGGTAGTTACCCTGAAGACAGTAGCGGAGGAGAATCTTGATGGGACTTCAGTCCAGAATGTTCATGCCCAAGGTATTAGGCGGTTATATTTTCAGTACTTAGGCCTGACCCATATCCCTACCAATAATGGGAATGACTCACATAATTGTTTTATCCCCCAAAACTTTGGTGAACTAATTTTACAATGATACAGGACCAGCATTGGGTAATCTCAAGGTGTCCTGGCAATGGAGAAGGGGACTATAAAGAGGCTATTATTTCCGGACACTGAGCCAGGGATTCCTAGAGGCATTGGCTAAAGGATCTGTACCCTAGCTCCTTAAATACATTATGTTTTGTGTGGACTTATTGGCTGCCATAGAGAACTGGTTTGTTACCCCTAAACTGTGTTGCACGATAGGCAGATACTCATGCTTGTTTAAAGTTTCCTAGTTATACACTTCAATATTTTTGACTCTATAATATGTTTATCGTGTATAATGCTGCCCATGCTGAGTTAAATTCTACCTTGCAGTGAACAAGATATGGTGTGGGGACCAAACTTGCATTATTATTTCTGTTCATATATTTCAGGCTTCTTTTATTTGACATGCCATATTTCCTAGATTACAGATTTCTTCTGTGCGACTTTATTACCATTCTGTTTAGGATTGTTATTTATGTAATGTTAACAGTATATAACACTTTTCTATATTACTCCATTTCCTATTGGACATGAGTATTAATACGGGAGACTTCATATCTTTCATATATTTGAGCCTAGATTACTTAACATTACAGGATACACCTAACTACATATATTACCTAATAAGCTGTCTTCCATACTGCTGCATATGTACCACTATGCCCTACTCTCAGAATACTAAGCTCTCACAGGGTATAAATATCCTCTCTGACACAAACTACGCTAACACACTGTTTATTATATATATATTTAAGTGTATTGTAACCAGCAGGAGGTTTTTATTGTTTGCTTTCTATTTATATTATAGTAGATTGATTGTGTATGAAACATTTTAAGCTACAGCTTTCAGTATAACTCAACCACTCAATATGATAACGTGGCTAGTACAACACAATGACAGTGGCCGTATGAACCTATTGTCTGCTCTGCTAAAAGAGAGACGTCCTAACTCTAGCTGAAACGGTTACATAATCAGCCATGCAGGTTAATATTGAAGCTACTTCATTTCAGTCACTCTTTTATATTGGACTGTGGAGGTAAACTATGTGTGACCAGGAACACAGCCAGGGGTTACATTATTTTAATCATAAATAGTATGTTGGAAGTCTCCTGTGCATTGCTTTTTATATAAAGTACACAGCAAGTTGCTTGGGTATAGGGCCCATACCCAGGTGATAAGTTCTGGTGCTGACTTAGTGTTAACTAATGGCTGGTTTGTAATAATTCAAAGGGACAAGACTTAACCATACCCCCTATATCTGCAACACAATATATTGGGGCTGTTTCATGACAAAATATTGGTAAGCTATATTTTATTAGTACATCAGTGTGAAAGGTGAGGTGGAGACCGCATATTATACCCTATGTTAAATAATCAACATTGAGAATTCCCCCCAAAAAAGATGTGTAATATATCTGGTGACGAAGTATAGCTTTTTGTTTTCGCCACTAGAGGGGTGTACAGGTTCTGCTATGGTTGGGCTTCTGCTACAGACTTTACGCCAGTACATAGGTTCCTCTATAATACAATATCTCCTGTTTTCTGGTTTATAGGGCTATCAGCCCCCATAATATTTCCCTGCCGACTGTATCTCCCCTCACCCTTTCCTGCTCACCATTTGTGAGCAGGTCATATCCACTACCCCTTACCCGTCTGTGTCCAGTGGTGACAACAGCCCCTGAGGGGAGATACTACATAAGTCCCTTTTTAGCATATAGATCTTATGATGACGTATCCTCCTATCTACCCGGTCTTAAACTTATATTTCTCTATTTTTCATTAAAGTCTCACCCCCTCTGCTTTCATCCCTATACCTCCCCCCCCAGACACCATTGAGTCTACTTCGTAGGCAAAGGAAAATGAATCCTATAGAAACATTTATTTTATTTTCCCATGACAACCACCTACTTCATTCATCATCAGTTTGCCTTTTAATGACCTCAGCAATATTGTGTTATTACATGTACATAGTTGTTTGCTCAATTGCTTTTCTCTAGATAATGAGGATGTGTTGATGAGTATACCATATTTGGTTCCAAGAGACTGACATGTTGTTCAAGATGGTTGACGCTTATTTTATAATTATTATTGATATATATATTTCATGTTACATAATATACTAAGCCCAAAAGTGGCTATAGACCCAATTTACTTATTTCCAGCGAGTATTTATATTATACCATGGTCCAAGAGTGGCCTACTATTTTCAAAGGAGGTATATATTCATATATTCATATAAAAATTAGGATATTGTTATTTTTTGCAAGCCTGGTTTTCATTGTATAGACTTTCACAGCATAGGGCATTTGCAGGTTTGGATCTGCCTGCATTTCAGAAATACAATCTAATTTGCCTGATGAAAATTGTCCCAGAATGGTTACCGGATATGCCCCATCTCTGTATAAAAGAGATTGAATTTCCCTATTTCAAACCTTATATTTTCAAAGCCCTATTACATGTTGATAGAAACATAGAAACATAGATATTGACGGCAGATAAGAGCCATAGGCCCAGCAAGTCTGCCCGACCTTACCTAACAGTATAAACTTATCTAGTTCGTAGGATAGCCCTATGCTTGTCCCATGCATTTTTAAAGTCCCCCACAGTGTTTGTTGCTACTACCTCTTGAGGAAGTTTATTCCATAAATCAATCACTCTTTCTGTAAAGAAGTGCTTCCTCAAATTACTCCTGAATCTACTACCCTTTAGCTTGAGCTCATGACCCCTTGTTATTGAATTTTCCATTTTATGTAAAATACCCACAGCCTCAGTTTTACTAAACCCTTTAATGTACTTGAAAGTTGCTATCATATCACCTCGTTCCCTTCTCTCCTCTAAGCTATACATATTTAGGTCATTGAGCCTATCCTGGTAAGTTTTATTTTTTAGACCATGTACCATTTTGGTAGCCCTCCTTTGCACAGATTCAAGTTTGTTAATATCCTTCTGAAGATATGGCCTCCAGAACTGCACACAATACTCAAGATGAGGCCTAACTAATTATCTATAAAGTGGCATAAGAACCTTACAATTTCTGCTGCAAATACCTCTACCAATACATCCAAGCATTCTGCTAGCCTTACTCGCTGCATTACTACATTGTTTACTAAGTTTTAAATCATCTGAAATAATAATTCCCAAGTCCTGTTCCTCGTCTGTAACAGTCAGTAAAGTGTCATTGAGTCTGTAATTAACATTTGGATTTTTCTTCCCAAAATGCATTATTTTACACTTTGCTGTGTTAAACTTTAGATCCCAGTCGTTTGTCCAATCCTCCAATTGTTGTATATCACTTCTCATTTTGTCTACCCCCCCTGGAACATCCACTCTGTTGCAAATTTTTGTATCATCTGCAAAGAGACATACTTTCCCCTGTAGCCCTTTGCTGATATCGCAGATAAATATGTTAAACAAAACAGGCCCCAGAACTGACCCCTGAGGAACACCACTAGTAACAGCCCCCTCTGCTGAATGAACTCCATTTACTAAGACACTTTGTTTTCTGTCCTTAAGCCAGCATTCCACCCAGTTCACAATTTTTGAATCTAGACCAAGGAGATATAGTTTGTGAATAAGTTTATTGTGTGGGACGGTGTCAAATGCTTTGCTGAAATCTAGATATGCTACATCAACTGCTCCTCCCTTGTCTAATACTTTTGTTACATAATCAAAGAAGTCAATTAGATTAGTCTGACATGATCTCCCTGAAGTAAAACCATGCTGATTTTGGTCCTCTAAATTGTTTGTCTTTATGTAAGTCATAATTCTTTCTTTTAAGAGGCTTTCCATTAATTTCCCTACTACTGAAGTTAAACTAACTGGCCTGTAGTTGCCAGATTCTTCTCTACTGCCCTTTTTATGAAGAGGTATTACATTTGCTATTCTCCAATCATCTGGGACAGCTCCTGTTAATAGTCACTAATTAAACAGATCAGTTAATGGGACAGTTAGCACTGATCGAAGTTCTTTTAAAACCCTTGGATGAATATTATCAGGACCCACTGCCTTTGTAACATTTATTTTTGATAATGCTAACAAAACCTCATCCTCTGTAAAAAGATTACTGTTAAGCTTGTTTCTATTTTGTAGACATTGTATCTTCACAATCTTTAGTGAAAACAGAACAGAAGTAATCATTGAGACAGTCTGCAATCTGCTTATCTCCTTCTATTATTCTACCATCAACTGATTTCAATTTTACTATTCCTACCTTATTTTTTCTTCTTTCACTGATATATCTAAAGGATGTTTTGTCCCCATGTTTTACTGACTGTGCTATCTTCTCTTCTGCATGAGCTTTAACCTTCCTAATTAAATGCTTAGTCTTTTTTTGTTGGAGTCTCCATATTTTCATATCATCATCTGCTTGTGTGTGTCTGTAATTTTTATAAGCTATCTTTTTTGTCTTTACAGCATGTGCTACTTCTTTGGAAAACCAAATTGGTTTCCGCTTTCTTTTACTTTTACAGACTTGTCTAATACAGTGTGCGGTTGCATCTAAAATAGCACCTTTCACAAATTGCCACTGTTCTTGAACCCCTGTAATAAGAGTTTTCCCCTTTAAATAGTTTTTTAGGTATTCTCCCATTAATTAAAAATCTGCCGTCCTAAAGTCTAAAACTTTTGTTTTAGTCTGGGTGGACAGTTCCTGAACATGAATACTAAACCAAACAGATTGATGATCACTGGATCCTAAGTTCTCACCTACAGACACATCTGAAACTGTATCACTGTTTGTAAGTATTAGATCTAATATAGCTTCCTTACGAGTTGGTTCCTTGACTAATTGTTCAAGTGATTACCCTAGCAGAGATTCAAGAATATACCTGCTTCTAGCCGATCTAGCAGAAGGAATCTTCCAGTCTATATCTGGCAAATTAAAGTCCCCCAGTACTATAACCTTACCCTTCATGGTCATTTTGGTTATTTCATTTAATAACAGATTGTCCAGTTTTTCATCCTGCAATGGAGGCCTATATACAACCCCTATTCTAAAAACATTTTTATCTCCAATTTCCAACGTCACCAAAATACTTTCCACCTCATCATTTGTTCCTACAATTTCAGTAACCTTTATATTTTCATTTACATACAAAGCAACTCCTCCACCTTTCTTTCCTACTCCTACTATTCTTTTTAAATAACCTGTATCCAGGTATGACTATGTCCCAGTCATGCAAATCATTGTACCATGTTTCTGTTATAGCTACTAAATCCAAGTTGTCCCTAGTCATTATTGAAATGAGTTCAGGTAATTTATTTCCTAAGCTGCGAGCATTTGTGCTCATGGCACGAAGAATTTTTCTACTAGAATTTCTAGAATTGTTACTTGGACTAACAGTTTTGGCATGCTGTGGGGGGCAGGTGGATATATTAATGCTACCCCCCTTTATTAGTTTAAATGATTTCTAATAAAGTATTTGAACTCTGTTCCTTTAGCATCCAAATGCAAGCCATCTCTCCTAAATAACCTAGTATCTTTCCAAACAGAGCTATAATGGCCAATAAAACCAAATCCTCGTTCCCTGCACCACTTATCTAACCAAGAATTAAATGTTGTTATCCGCTCCCATCTTTCCTGCTTCCTGGCCATACACAGGTAAAAAAGCAGAAAATGATAGAGTTGATGCCACATTCTCTAAATGATCACCTAGGTCACAAAACTCTTTCTGAACAGCAGCAACATGATTACTAGCCAGATCATTTGTTCCTAAATGAACAATCACATCTAACTCACTTCCCTTTTCTGCTGCCTTAACAATTCTCAAAATACGATTCTTATCCCTGTGAGCAGTAGCTCCTGGAAGACATCTAACCTCCCTTGTTTCTCCTTTACTTTCACCTAAATACACATTCCTCAAAATAGAGTCACCCACTAACAGTCTTTTTCTCAAAAACACATCTGCAGTTCTTTCCTGTGTTATGTTACCTGGAGAATCAGGTGCCAATAGATTTAAATTACCTGTTACAGCTTCAGAGGGCTCAGAAACAGCAATCTCCTCATCACAAGTGTATTCGGCAAGAGCAGCATAGGAGTTTTGCAATGGCAGAACGTGGGCAATGCTTCTGGTCTACTGTTCTAATTCTTCCAGAGCCTACAGTGATCCATCTGCCTCTCCATGCTGATCTCTGGGGTAGAGGGGCTTCTTTATGAGGCAGCTTTGTAGAGGTAACAGGTATGTTACTTACCTTAGCTTGAAGTTTAGCTATTTCCTCCCTTAACAGGGAAAACTGCTTACAAACAGGACAGCCCCTAAATCTCCAAAAAGTAGAACGATTAAAAAGTGCAAAACACCCATTGCACTGTATCTGAGACATTTTAAACTATGCAACACTTTAACAATAAGAAAAATATAAATATTATTTACTACTGAATAACCCTGAATAACTCCTGAAATAACTCAAATATCCTTATGTATTTGATCCTTTTTTAGTTTGATCCCTTTGCTAAGAAGCAGAGCTAAACAGATCTCTTTAAATACCATCAGAAAGATAGGGTGGGGTCCCTCCTAATTGCTCACCAATGCAAACAATCTAATTGTTATCTAATGTCAATACTAAAAACCAGAATACAAAAGAATGTAAATTAACTCAAACCTTTAACTATTCAATTTCTGTAGTGAAACTAATTCACAGTTCAGGTCTACCACCTATAAAAAAACAAAATATAAAGTTAATAGAAATACAAAATATATTATCTGAAAGTACAAACTATTCAAGTAACAACAATTTAAAAGAGAAATGTTATATACCTTTCTGAAATAACTCAAATATCCTTATGTATTTGATCCTTTTTTAGTTTGATCCCTTTGCTAAGAAGCAGAGCTAAATGTTTAGCAGAGCTAAACAGATCTCTTTAAATACCCTCAGAAAGATAGGGTGGGGTCCCTCCTAATTGCTCACCTATGCAAACAATCTAATTGTTATCTAATTGCAATACTAAAAACCAGAATACAAAAGAATGTAAATTAACTCAAACCTTTAACTATTCAATTTCTGTAGTGAAACTAATTCACAGTTCAGGTCTACCACCTATAAAAAAAACAAAATATAAAGTTAATAGAAATACAAAATATATTATCTGAAAGTACAAACTATTCAAGTAACAACAATTTAAAAGAGAAATGTTATATACCTTTCTGAAATAACTCAAATATCCTTATGTATTTGATCCTTTTTTAGTTTGATCCCTTTGCTAAGAAGCAGAGCTAAACAGATCTCTTCAAATACCCTCAGAAAGATAGGGTGGGGTCTCTCCTAATTGCTCACCTATGCAAACAATCTAATTGTTATCTAATTGCAATACTAAAAACCAGAATACAAAAGAATGTAAATTAACTCAAACCTTTAACTATTCAATTTCTGTAGTGAAACTAATTCACAGTTCAGGTCTACCACCTTTCTGAAATAACTCAAATATCCTTATGTATTTGATCCTTTTTTAGTTTGATCCCTTTGCTAAGAAGCAGAGCTAAATGTTTTTGATGTTAAATCATGGCCCCCGGACCTGAAAGGTCTCGTTACTTTTAGAAATCCTATAATTGCCTGGCAAAATTTGTGTAATGCTGGGATTAATTTATTTAGGCAAGGTAGAGTGTCTATCTCGGGCTGGTATAATCTCATGCTAAAAATGGAAGGTGAAAAAAAATCTTAAGGAAATTGTGCAAAGGTGGAATCATGAGTTTCCGACACTGAATACTGAAGTAGTGAGCAAAAGTATTAGTAGAGCATGGCAGGCAACACCTTAATTATCTTGGCGAGAGTCACATTAAATTAATAGGACATATATAACGCCTAATGATCTAGAGAAATGGAGAAAGAATGCAGGTTATAAGTGCTCTAGATCAGTGATTTGCAACCTTTTATTTGCTGTGGCACACTTTTTTACATTAAAAAATTCTGTGGCACACCACCATTCCAAATTTTTACAAAATCACACATTGTAGCCTAATACAGGATATATATACAGTGTGTATATATATATATATATATATATATATATATATATATATATACACACACTGTACTGTGCTGTCATGCCATGCCTCCTACAAACTATACATGACATATTAACATTCATTCACAATCAATCATAATGATTGTCAGTTTGCCGCGGCACACCTGAGGATCTCTCACGTCACACTAGTGTGCCATGGCACACTGGTTGAAAAACACTGCTCTAGATGTAGTTCTACGTTCGCTGATTTAATGCATTGGCCCCTATTTAACAAAGGTTTTGCGGACCTGATCCAACAGTGCAACGCCGCCCCCTGCAGACTCGCAGGCAATGGGCCGCCAGCAGGGAGGTGTCAATCAACCCGATCGTACTCGATCTGGTTGAATTGTTGCGATTCCTGTCCGCCTGCTCAGAGCAGGCGGGCAGGGTTATGGAGCAGCAGTCTTTGTGACCGCTGCTTCATAACTGCTGTTTCTGGCGAGCCTGAAGACTCGCCAGAAACACGGGCCATCAAGCTCCTTTCGGAGCTTGATAGATAGGACCCATTGTCTTTGGGACTGCCCGAAAGTAAGAAACTTTTGGGGAAAGGCTATATATTGGTTATCCAAGATTCTGAAGCAGGTAATTGTCCTGCGTAAGGAGGAGTCAGTTTTTCTCAGAGACTTACCTAGTGAAAGGGAAGACCCTGATTTTATTAATTTTGCAATACTTAAAGGGACACTCAGGTTTTATTAAATTTTCATGATTCAGATACAGCATGTAATTTTAAACAACTTTCCAATTTACTTCCATTAAAAAAAATGTGCACAGTCTTTTATATTTACACTTTATTTGAGTCACCAGCTCCTACTGAGCATGTGCAAGAACTCAGACTATACGTATATGCATTTGTGATTGGCTGATTGCTATCACATGGTACAGGGGGAGTGGAAATATACATAACTTTAAAATGTGTTAGAAAAAAGAATCTACTACTCATTTGAAATTCAGAGTAAATACTATTGTATTGTCTTGTTATCTTGCATTTGTTTATTATGCAAATCTGCTGTGTTTACTGGTCCTTTAATGCTCGAAATATAATTTTTTCCTTGTGGAAAAACAAAAAAAGTCCTAAATTTGCATTATTTTTGAAGAATGTCCAGATTAAAGCAATTTTAGAGCAATATGAAACAAATAGCGCAGTAGAAAAAGAAATCCAGGATTATTTCTTAAAATGGGGCAGTTATTAGTCTCCCAATTAGTATTCAATCACAATACATTAGACCTTTTGCATTTTCCGTCACTGTTCAAAATATGAGAATTTAATGTCCTGACGTAAAATAATAAAAAAAAAAAAAAAAAAAAAAAAGAGAGAGGAAAGAGGAGGAGGTAGGGAGGGGTGTGTGTCCGTTTTTGCTTTGTTTTTATTTTGTTGTGTTTTGTTTTGTGTTTTCCTGTGTGTTTTGCAATAGAAAAATGTCAACATTGTGTTTCATATTAGAAATATAAAGCCATGTATTTAAGGTAATTGTTGCCCAGGTGTGCTTTGCTGAGTATGATAAATACGTATCAGTATTCGGCACATGATTTGTTTTAACACCCTGCATGGTGTTTGATGCAGAATTTGGCATTCAATGTATTTTATTTTTTGTTGATGAAATATATTTTTTATATATATATATATATATATATATATATATATATATAACATAATTTATGTAAGAACTTACCTGATAAATTCATTTCTTTCATATTAGCAAGAGTCCATGAGCTAGTGACGTATGGGATATACATTCCTACCAGGAGGGGCAAAGTTTCCCAAACCTCAAAATGCCTATAAATAAACCCCTCACCACACCCACAAATCAGTTTAACGAATAGCCAAGAAGTGGGGTGATAAGAAAAAGTGTGAAAGCATAAAAAATAAGGAATTTGAATAATTGTGCTTTATACAAAAAAATCATAACCACCACAAAAAAGGGTGGGCCTCATGGACTCTTGCTAATATGAAAGAAATTAATTTATCAGGTAAGTTCTTACATAAATTATGTTTTCTTTCATGTAATTAGCAAGAGTCCATGAGCTAGTGACGTATGGGATAATGACTACCCAAGATGTGGATCTTTCCACGCAAGAGTCACTAGAGAGGGAAGGAAAAAATAAAGACAGCCAATTCCTGCTGAAAATAATCCACACCCAAAAAATAAAGTTTAAATGAAAACATAAGCAGAAGATTCAAACTGAAACAGCTGCCTGAAGTACTTTTCTACCAAAAACTGCTTCAGAAGAAGAAAACACATCAAAATGGTAGAATTTAGTAAAAGTATGCAAAGAAGACCAAGTTGCTGCTTTGCAAATCTGATCAACCGAAGCTTCATTCCTAAAAGCCCAGGAAGTAGAAACTGACCTAGTAGAATGAGCTGTAATCCTCTGAGGCGGAGTTTTACCCGACTCAACATAGGCATGATGAATTAAAGATTTCAACCAAGATGCCAAAGAAATGGCAGAAGCTTTCTGGCCTTTTCTAGAACCGGAAAAGATAACAAATAGACTAGAAGTCTTTCGGAAAGTCTTAGTAGCTTCAACATAATATTTCAAAGCTCTAACAACATCCAAAGAATGCAATGATTTCTCCTTAGAATTCTTAGGATTAGGGCATAATGAAGGAACTACAATTTCTCTACTAATGTTGTTGGAATTCACAACCTTAGGTAAAAATTCAAAAGAAGTTCGCAACACTGCCTTATCCTGATGAAAAATCAGAAAAGGAGACTCACAAGAAAGAGCAGACAATTCAGAGACTCTTCTGGCAGAAGAGATGGCCAAAAGGAACAAAACTTTCCAAGAAAGTAATTTAATGTCCAATGAATGCATAGGTTCAAACGGAGGAGCTTGAAGAGCCCCCAGAACCAAATTCAAACTCCAAGGAGGAGAAATTGACTTATTGACAGGTTTTATACGAACCAAGGCTTGTACAAAACAATGAATATCAGGAAGATTAGCAATCTTTCTGTGAAAAAGAACAGAAAGAGCAGATATTTGATCTTTCAAGGAACTTGCGGACAAACCTTTATCTAAACCATCCTGAAGAAACTGTAAAATTCTCGGAATTCTAAAAGAATGCCAGGAAAAATGATGAGAAAGATGAGAAAGACACCAAGAAATATAAGTCTTCCAGACTCTATAATATATCTCTCTAGATACAGATTTACGAGCCTGTAACATAGTATTAATCACAGAGTCAGAGAAACCTCTTTGACCAAGAATCAAGCGTTCAATCTCCATACCTTTAAATTTAAGGATTTGAGATCCTGATGGAAAAAAGGACCTTGCGACAGAAGGTCTGGTCTTAACGGAAGAGTCCACGGTTGGCAAGAGGCCATCCGGACAAGATCCACATACCAAAACCTGTGAGGCCATGCTGGAGCTACCAGCAGAACAAACGAGCATTCCTTCAGAATCTTGGAGATTACTCTTGGAAGAAGAACTAGAGGATGATACTTCCAAGGAAGTGATAATGCATCCACTGCCTCCGCCTGAGGATCCCGGGATCTGGACAGATACCTGGGAAGTTTCTTGTTTAGATGAGAAGCCATCAGATCTATTTCTGGAAGTTCCCACATTTGAACAATCTGAAGAAATACCTCTGGGTGAAGAGACCATTCGCCCGGATGCAACGTTTGGCGACTGAGATAATCCGCTTCCCAATTGTCTATTCCTGGAATATGAACCGCAGAGATTAGACAGGAGCTGGATTCTGCCCAAACCAGAATTTGAGATACTTCTTTCATAGCCAGAGGACTGTGAGTCCCTCCTTGATGATTGATGTATGCCACAGTTGTGACATTGTCTGTCTGAAAACAAATGGACGATTCTCTCTTCAGAAGAGGCCAAGACTGAAGAGCTCTGAAAATTGCACGGAGTTCCAAAATATTGATCGGTAATCTCACCTCCTGAGATTCCCAAACCCCTTGTGCTGTCAGAGACCCCCACACAGCTCCCCAACCTGTAAGACTCGCATCTGTTGAAATTACAGTCCAGGTCGGAAGAACAAAAGAAGCCCCCTGAACTAAACGATGGTGATCTGTCCACCACGTCAGAGAGTGTCGTACAATCGGTTTTAAAGATATTAATTGAGATATCTTTGTGTAATCCCTGCACCACTGGTTCAGCATACAGAGCTGAAGAGGTCGCATGTGAAAACGAGCAAAGGGGATCGCGTCCGATGCAGCAGTCATAAGACCTAGAATTTCCATGCATAAGGCTACCGAAGGGAATGATTGTGACTGAAGGTTTCGACAATGTGAAATCAATTTTAGACGTCTCTTGTCTGTCAAAGACAGAGTCATGGACACTGAATCTATCTGGAAACCCAAAAAGGTTACCCTTGTCTGAGGAATCAATTAACTTTTTAGTGAATTGATCCTCCAACCATGATTTTGAAGAAACATCAAAAGTTGATTCGTATGAAATTCTGCTAAATGTGAAGACTGAGCAAGTACCAAGATATCGTCCAAATAAGGAAATACCACA
Organism: Bombina bombina; assembly: GCF_027579735.1. Classification (NCBI taxonomy): domain Eukaryota; kingdom Metazoa; phylum Chordata; class Amphibia; order Anura; family Bombinatoridae; genus Bombina; species Bombina bombina. The sequence continues at coordinate 523,360,756 of NC_069500.1, read as the reverse complement.
ATACCCTGTTCTCTGATTACAGATAGAAGGGCACCGAGAACCTTTGTAAAAATTCTTGGAGCTATTGCTAGGCCAAACGGCAGAGCGACAAACTGGTAATGCTTGTCTAGGAAAGAGAATCTCAGAAACTGATAGTGAGCTGGATGAATCGGAATATGCAGATATGCATCCTGTAAATCTATTGTAGACATATAATGCCCTTGCTGAACAAAAGGCAGGATAGTCCTTACAGTTACCATTTTGAATGTTGGTATCCTTACATAACGATTCAATATTTTTAGATCCAGAACTGGTCTGAAGGAATTCTCCTTCTTTGGTACAATGAAGAGATTCGAATAAAACCCCAGCCCCTGTTCCAGAACTGGAACTGGCATAATTACTCCAGCCAACTCTAAATCTGAAACACATTTCAGAAATGCTTGAGCTTTCGCTGGGTTTACTGGGATACGGGAAAGAAAGAATCTCTTTGCAGGAGGTCTTATCTTGAAACCAATTCTGTACCCTTCTGAAATAATGTTCTGAATCCAAAGATTGTGAACAGAATTGATCCAAATTTCTTTGAAAAAACGTAATCTGCCCCCTACCAGCTGAGCTGGAATGAGGGCCGCACCTTCATGTGGACTTAGAAGCTGGCTTTGCTTTTCTAGAAGGCTTGGATTTATTCCAGACTGGAGATGGTTTCCAAACTGAAACTGCTCCTGAGGATGAAGGATCAGGCTTTTGTTCTTTGTTGAAACGAAAGGAACGAAAACGATTATTAGCCCTGTTTTTACCCTTAGATTTTTTATCCTGTGGTAAAAAAGTTCCTTTCCCACCAGTAACAGTTGAGATAATAGAATCCAACTGAGAACCAAATAATTTATTACCCTGGAAAGAAAGGGAAAGTAGAGTCGATTTAGAAGACATATCAGCATTCCAAGTTTTAAGCCATAAAGCTCTTCTAGCTAAAATAGCTAGAGACATAAACCTGACATCAACTCTGATAATATCAAAAATGGCATCACAGATAAAATTATTAGCATGTTGAAGAAGAATAATAATGTTATGAGAATCATGATCTGTTACTTGTTGCGCTAAAGTTTCCAACCAAAAAGTTGAAGCTGCAGCAACATCCGCCAAAGATATAGCAGGTCTAAGAAGATTACCTGAACACAAATAAGCTTTTCTTAGAAAGGATTCAATTTTCATATCTAAAGGATCCTTAAAGGAAGTACCATCTGCCGTAGGAATAGTAGTACGTTTAGCAAGGGTAGAGATAGCCCCATCAACTTTAGGGATTTTGTCCCAAAACTCTAATCTGTCAGACGGCACAGGATATAATTGCTTAAAATGTTTAGAAGGAGTAAATGAATTACCCAAATTATTCCATTCCCTGGAAATTACTTCAGAAATAGCACCAGGAACAGGAAAAACTTCTGGAATAACTACAGGAGATTTAAAGACCTTGTCTAAACGTTTAGATTTAGTATCAAGAGGACCAGAATCCTCAATTTCTAATGCAATTAGGACTTCTTTAAGTAAAGAACGAATAAATTCCATTTTAAATAAATATGAAGATTTATCAGCATCAACCTCTGAAATAGAATCCTCTGAACCAGAAGAATCATTAGAATCAGAATGATGATGTTCATTTAAAAATTCATCTGGATAAAGAGAAGTTTTAAAAGACTTTTTATGTTTACTAGAAGGAGGAATAACAGACATAGCCTTCTTAATAGATTCAGAAACAAAATCTCTTATGTTATCAGGAACACTCTGAACATTAGATGTTGATGGAACTGCAACAGGTAATGGTATTTTACTAAAGGAAATATTTTCTGCATTAACAAGTTTGTCATGACATTTAATACAAACAACAGCTGGAGGAACAGCTACCAAAAGTTTACAGCAGATACACTTAGCTTTGGTAGTTCCAGGACCAGGCAGCGGTTTTCCTGAAGTATCTTCTGACTCAGATGCAACATGAGACATCTTGCAATATGTAAGAGAAAAAACAACATATAAAGCAAAATTGATCAAATTCCTTAAATGACAGTTTCAGGAATGGGAAAAAATGCCAAAGAACAAGCTTCTAGCAACCAGAAGCAATGAAAAATGAGACTTAAATAATGTGGAGACAAAAGCGACGCCCATATTTTTTTAGCGCCAAATAAGACGCCCACATTATTTGGCGCCTAAATGCTTTTGGCGCCAAAAATGACGCCACATCCGAACGCCGACATTTTTGGCGCAAAAGAACGTCAAAAAATGACGCAACTTCCGGCGACACGTATGACGCCGGAAACAGAAAAGATTTTTTGCGCCAAAAAAGTCTGCGCCAAGAATGACGCAATAAAATGAAGCATTTTCAGCCCCCGCGAGCCTAACAGCCCACAGGGAAAAAGTCAAATTTTAAGGTAAGAAAAAATGATTGATTCAAATGCATTATCCCAAATATGAAACTGACTGTCTGAAAATAAGGAATGTTGAACATCCTGAGTCAAGGCAAATAAATGTTTGAATACATATATTTAGAACTTTATAAAAAAAAGCGCCCAACCATAGCTTAGAGTGTCACAGAAAATAAGACTTACTTACCCCAGGACACTCGTCTACATGTTGTAGAAAGCCAAACCAGTACTGAAACGAAAATCAGCAGAGGTAATGGTATATATATAAGAGTATATCGTCGATCTGAAAAGGGAGGTAAGAGATGAATCTCTACGACCGATAACAGAGAACCTATGAAATAGACCCCGTAGAAGGAGATCATTGCATTCAAATAGGCAATACTCTCCTCACATCCCTCTGACATTCACTGCACGCTGAGAGGAAAACCGGGCTCCAACCTGTTGCGGAGCGCATATCAACGTAGAATCTAGCACAAACTTACTTCACCACCTCCATAGGAGGCAAAGTTTGTAAAACTGATTTGTGGGTGTGGTGAGGGGTGTATTTATAGGCATTTTGAGGTTTGGGAAACTTTGCCCCTCCTGGTAGGAATGTATATCCCATACGTCACTAGCTCATGGACTCTTGCTAATTACATGAAAGAAATATATATATATATATATATATATATATATTTAAAAAAAATACATAGAACATGTTCTGCTATGTGTAGAACATTGAACTATGAAATATTTACAGTAAATACACACTATAACACTTTATTAACTACTTAAGGATCTGGTCTTTCCCAAAAGACCAGAGAATGTTTAGCATTTTTGCCATCACTACATTTAAACAGAAATAGAGCCTTTTTTTATATTTACCTATCGAATAAAAACAAATCGTTAACTTTTTTACAAAATCTAGGTCTCTCACTGAAATTATTTACAAACAGCTTGTGCAATCATGGCACAAATTGTTGTAAAAGCTTCCCTGGGATCCCCTTTGTTCAGAAATAGCAGACATATATTGCTTTGCCTTTTTGGTAATTAGAAGGCCACTAGTTGCAGCTGCGCACCACACTTTTATTATTCCCAACAGTGAAGGGGTTAATCAGTTAGTTTGTAAGGTTAATTTTAGCTTTAAGCAAATTTATGGTGGATTTTGAAAATCCGCCCAAAAAAAGAATACACTTATAGCACTCAAGAGCTATCAATGTATATATATATATATATATATATATATATATAACATCACATTTGTGATGAAATGATTATCTGTTATTTACAACAAGTATTTGATAAGTAGTTTTCAGAGGTGTGTGGAAAGGGATGATAAAATATAACTTTTATTTACATTATTATATTAAAAGGGGGGAAAAAACACACACAATTAAAAACACACACAATCTTTCCCTGTACTACTCTCTGCTTTGATTCTTATAACGGTTCCAACTTTATCTCCATTCACCAAGGACAATCATATAATATAGATGTACTAGGAAACTCAACGTATGAGTCCAGATTGTGTGTGTTTTTAATTGTGTGTGTTTTTCCCCCCCTTTTAATATAATAATGTGAATAAAAGTTATATTTTATCATCCCTTTCCACACACCTCAGAAAACTACTTATCAAATACTTGTTGTAAATAACAGATAATCATTTCATCACAAATGTGATGTTATATATATATATATATATATATATATATATATATAAAAATATATACATTGATAGCTCTTGAGTGCTATAAGTGTATTCTTTTTTGGGGCGGATTTTCAAAATCCACCATAAATTTGCTTCAAGTTTAGACAATACACAGCACCATTAACTCATTCCTCTGTATTGACAGAGTCCATAATAATATTATGAAATATTGAAGTTATGAAGAGCTTTTTCCACAAATTTACATAAGAAGTAGTGCCATTGGTTTTTTGTAAATTTTTCATTTTAGCTTTAGTGTGGACCTGATACTTCCCAGAGTGGCCCTCTCTGCATTGGGAACTCTGCAATTCTATTTCTGCAGTGCCCCAGTCTACTTTTAGCGAGATCAATCGTGATTGCACACACACATTCACATTAGCAATCAAGGGCCCGATCCAATATGTAGCGTCGCCCGCAAAAGCCGGTTTGGTATCACATATACGGCGTAGCATACAACTTACACCCGTATATTTTACCTGTCGCCCGCAAATTTTACTCCCATAGGCTAACATATAAAACCGCGCAATTTGGTATTCAATATCCAGCGCAAGTCCTTACGTGGCGAAAATGTCTATCTACCTGTCAACAGCAATCCCTAATAAAGTGTTTAACCCCTAAACCGCCGCTCCCGGACCCCGCCGCCACTAAATGAAGTGTTTAACCCCTAAACCGCCGCTCCCGGACCCCGCCACTAAATAAAGTGTTTAACCCCTAAACCACCGGACCTCGCCGCCACCTACATTAAATGTATTACCCCCTAATCTGATCCCCCTACACCGCCACCACCTACATTATATGTAAAAAATCTGATTGGTTGATTTAATCAGCCAATCGGATTGAAGTTCAATCCGATTGGCTGATTGGATCAGTCAATAGAATGCGAGGTCAATTCTATTGGCTGATCCAATCAGCCAATCGGATTGAACTTCAATCCGATTGGCTGATTAAATCAACCAATAGGATTTTTCCTACCTTAATTCCGATTGGCTGATAGAATCCTATCAGCCAATCGGAATTCGAGGGACGCCATCTTGGATGACGTCATTTAAAGGAACCGTCATTCGTTGGGTAGTCGTCGGCCGAGGAGGATGTTCCGCGCCGGAGGTCTTCAAGATGGGGCCGCTCATTGCCACAAGGATGAAGATAGAAGATGCCGATTGGATGAAGACTTCTGCTGGATGGAGGTCCTCTTCTGCCCCGATGGGATGAAGACTTCTGCCCGGCTGGAGGACCACTTGTGCCCACATCGGATGAAGAGTTCGGCCCGGCTGGGTGAAGACGGCTCAAGGTAGGGTGATCTTCAATGGGGTAGTGTTAGGTTTATTTAAGGGGGGATCGGGTGGGTTTTAGAGTAGGGGTGTGTGGGTGGTGGGTAGTAATGTTTCGGGGGGGTATTGTATTGCTTTTTTTTTTACAGGTAAAAGAGCTGATTACTTTGGGGCAATACCCCGCAAAAGGCCCTTTTAAGTTTAAGGTAGGGAAATTTTATTATTTTGGGGGGCTTTTTTATTTTATTAGGGGGCTTAGATTAGGTGTAATTAGATTAAACTTCTTTTAATTTTTTTTATTTTTTGTAATTTAGTGTTGTTGTTTTTTTGTAATATAGTTTAGTTTATTTAATTGTATTTTATATTAGATAATTGTAGTTAATTTATTTAATTAATTTATTGATAGTGTAGTGTTAGGTGTATTTGTAACTTAGGTTAGGATTTATTTTACAGGTAATTTTGTAATTATTTTAACTAGGTAGCTATTAAATAGTTATTAACTATTTAATAGCTATTGTACCTAGTTAAAATAAATACAAAGTTACCTGTAAAATAAATATAAATCCTAAAATAGCTACAATGTAATTATTCATTATATTGTAGCTATTTTAGGGTTTATTTTATAGGTATTTAGTTTTAAATAGGAATTATTTAGTTAATAATATTAATATTATTTATATTTATTTAAATAATAATTAAGTTAGGGGGTGTTAGGATTACTTAGGTTTAGGGGGTAATATATTTAATGTAGGTGGCGGCGGTGTAGGGGGATCAGATTAGGGGTTAATACATATAATGTAGGTGGCGGCGGGGTCCGGGAGCGGCGGTTTAGGGGTTAATACATATAATGTCGGTGGCGGCGGGGTCCGGGAGCGGCGGTTTCGGGGTTAATACTGAAGAAGCGCATGTGACATGCGTGAAACATGTCAGATAGTTTAAGCTGCTCCTGCAGAACTACTATTCTGAAGAATAAACTCTACTTGCACTGGCTACCTGTCCGGACCTGCTCTCTTTTTTCTATTGTTAATACTAGGATAGGTTTATTGCGGTGTGGGCTATGGCGGTTTAGTGGTTAATAATTAGGCTTATTGCATTGTGGGGGGTTGTCGGTCTAGGGGTTAATACATTTATTATTAGGAGTGAGAGAGGGGGATTGCGGATATAGGGGTATACGTGTCGGGATGATGTTTGGGAGGCAGGTTAGACAGTTACGGGAGATTTCATACTTTAGTAAGTTTTTGTAGGTGCAGATAGTTTCTAAAGTGCCGTAAGTCACTGGCGACTCTAGAAATTTGTACTTACGCTTATTTCTGGACATCGCTAGTTTGTCCAACTTATGGCACTTTAGCAACTGCTGGCGGGGTATATTGGATACCCCGATGTGCAAGGTGAAACTACGGCCAGCACGGGTTCCCTCGCTTGCGCCGAAAATTACGCCATATATCGGATCGGGCCCAGACTTGTAATACAAGCGCTACACCGAATGCGCATAAACAATTGTGATAAACTCATTATCAATTGCGCGTAACTGTCAGCGCACCACTCAGAATCTTGCCCTATTTAGTCAAGTCTCCATTTCCTATATATTCTGTACTTTATGATTTGGTATATTGCTTACAAGCCAAAGAGACATGAAAACCCCAAACTGTTCTTTCATTCAGATAGAGCATACAACAAACATTTAATACAAAAATTAAAAAAACAAAAAAACATCCAAATTGACTTCTGTTTTCAAATTTACTTTGTGTTTTTTGTTGTTGAAAAGAATACCTAGACACTTAGGCAGGCTAGAGTACAATACAGCAGCAATATGGATTGGTAACAATACCTTTTGAGGGCATTATACAGCTAGAAAACCCTTTATTCTGTGTGGGACTGGAAAAGATTTGGATTTTTGAATAATTGCATCTTTAAAATGAGAGGGGTGGAACCAAGTGTAAACCATAATATCTAATGTCATTTAGGCAATATTTACATGTCCTAATACAGCTTATACATGCAACCTAAAGGTAGATTTATATCATTGATACTTTTGTAAACATAGTGCCCTTAGAAAGATAGCATAGCACTGTAATCAGAAAGGTAATATTTATAGACTATTATTTACATTTTAGAACACAAATAAACAAACGAAATACACAGGCAGAGAAGATTGTGACACAGGCATCGAAAAATAGTAACTTTAGATATATATATATTTATTAAAAAGTTTGGATTTTAGAATTCCGGTTTTAGGAATTTGTGCCTATACTGTACATTGTGCAATTACTGCTGCCATCTAGTGCTCAAAAGTGTACAACAACTAGTGCCATATAGTGCTATAGATATATTAATGCTCATCTACTTGCTTTTCAACATAGGATACCAAGAGAATGAAGTCAATTTGATAATAAAAGTAAATTGATTTTTTTTTATCTGTATGCTCTAATGGTTTAATCAAATTAAATTTTAAATGTTTAAAAAAAATGTATTTTGTATACAGATATTTTGCAATTTACTACTCATAAATGATAGATACAATGTATGTATGTGTATATATATACACACAAAGCAAAATTGGTGATAAAAGTAAATTCGAAAGTTATTTAAAATTACATGCCCTATTTGAAACATGAAAGTTTTATGTTTTGGGCTTGACTGTCCCTTTAACCCCTTAACGACCAAGGACGTACCATGTACGTCCTGCAAAAACTGTCAGTTAGTGACAATGGATGTACCTGGTACGTCCTTGGTCTAAGTGAGCGCAGGAAGCGATTGCAATCGCTTCCAGCAGCTCTCGGGGCATTGCAGTGATGCCTTGATATTAAGGTATCCTGCAATACCCTTTTTCAAGCATCCGATGCAGAGAGAACCACTCTGTGGCCCTCTTTGCACCGGTAGCGATGGTGCCGATCGTTGGTGGGTGAGAGCTTGGCAGGTGGGCGGCCCATTACTACCCGGCATCCAGTTACTGTAAGTGCAATGTGCATGCCGGGTGCCGGGATGGCGGCAAATTGGTAGTGGGGGAGGGTTAGAGAGCTGTTTAGGGGGGTCAGGGAGGTTGGGGGCTAAGGGGGGTCCATCACAGCTGGATAGATATTTTTTATTTTTATTTTAAAAAAGCCTTTTATTTTAGTACTGGCAGACTTTCTGCCAGTACTTAAGATGGCAGGGACCATTGTGGGGTGGGGGAGGGAAGAGAGCTGTTTGGGAGGGATCAGGGGGTGTGATGTGTCGGGTTGGAGGCTGATCTCTACACTAAAGCTAAAATTAACCCTGCAAGCTACCTAATTAACCCCTTTACTGCTGGGCATAATACACGTGTGGTGCGCAGCGGCATTTAGCGGCCTTCTAATTGCCAAAAAGCAATGCCAAAGCCATATATGCCTGCTATTTCTGAACAAAGGGGATCCCAGAGAAGTATTTACAACCATTTGTGCCATAATTGCACAAGCTGTTTGTAAATAATTTCAGTGAGAAACCTAAAGTTTGTGAAAAAGTGAACAATTGTTTTTATTTAATCGCAGTTGCCGGTGAAATGATGGCATGAAATATACCAAAATGGGCCTAGATAAATACTGTGGATTGTCTTCTAAAAAAAAATATATACATGTGAAGGGATATTCAGGGATTCCAGACAGATATCAGTGTTCCAATGTAACTATCGCTAATTTTGAAAAAAATTGTTTGGAAATGGCAAGGTACTATTTGCATTTATTCCCCTATAACTTGCAAAGAACATGTAAACATTGGGTATTTCTAAACTCAGGACAAAATTTAGAAACTATTTAGCATCTGCGTTTTCTGGTGGTTGTAGATGTGTAACAGATTTTGGGGGTCAAAGTTAGAAAAAGTGTGTTTTTTTCCATTTTTTTCATCATATTTTATAAAAAAAAAATCATAGTAAATTATAAGATATAATTAAAATAATGGTATCTTTAGAAAGTCCATTTAATGGCGAGAAAATTACAGCTAAACACAAACACCGCAGAAATGTAAAAATATCCTTGGTCCCAAACGGTCAGAAAATGGAAAAGTGCTGTGGTCCTTAAGGGGTTAATAATAGTACACCGATAATAAAAACTATCAGAAGATTCAATTAGCAATGATGAAACAATTGTGTTAAATTAACGATTAGAAAACTCCAGCAACATCAAAATAATGCAAATCATACTTTGGTGCAGACCCTTTATAAACAGTTAAATAATACAAAGAAAAGGGAGACACACAGGAATGCAGTACTTCCTATTTTATAAAGAAAGGGAAATCAGCACTCTTTTATAGTTTCAAAAATATCTAAATATGCTTTATTAAACACAGTAGGCACATTCTCTACCTTAGTGAACCATACCTGCAACACTCATCATTCATACCAGAAAAAAACACATACAATCAAGCGCACACAAAATGATATACATAAGAAACATATAATGTCCCGGGTACGAGGAGTATACTGAGAAGGGCAACACCCAGCTGCTATAGTCCTGAATTAACAATAAATTACTCTTCAGGTACTTTGATTAGGAATGTATCACAGATGGTATAAAGTAACACATGAGTTCCTCAAGCACTGAGAAGTTCAGATAGCAAGCACAAACATGAGGTCAAAGCAGATGATATGTAAGCATGATAAGGAAAAGCAAGTAGCAGCAAAGTTAGTGTTCATGCCAAAGCAAAGGTAATGTAGTAAGCGTGCAAACATCCAGCTTCTGTAGTATGTACAAACATCGTTGTCTAGTTCACCTTAAACATCCAGTACCATAGCAGCCCCAGCCCCTGACGAAGCCCAGCTGAAATGCCTCCAGGGGTGAAACGTGTGTAGGCGGCTTTGTTTGATATCCCAAGTATATTCTGAAATACTTGATAAAACTTTGTCAAGTTAATGACGATGGATTGATCCCGCTGATATACACTATTGTCAGTGCAGCACAAGGAGGTCCCAGTGATCCTGTTGATTCTTGAGACAGTGACACCAAGTATATTGATGGACATTAGTGGATATTTACATGTGTATCTGTTCCTTCATGATATCAATACTACACAAACTGTGAGCAGGGCCCTCTGCATATTGCCTTGTCACACTTATCACACTTGCTAGATTGGATCGCTACTGGCTGGAGTTTGTCTGGGGCTGCTATGGTAGTGGATGTTTAAGGTGAACTAGACAGCGATGTGCCCCCGCACACCTAGATAGCTGCAGCAGCTGTTGGAGTTAAGTCTTAGCTTCTGTCCACGTGGGATTCCAAGATTGAAGAAATTACCCTCAGCGTTTGCCATCCTTACAGAAACAATTAATTTAATTAGATGGACAACTGTAAAAAACAGAAACAGAGGCGCCACATGTGTAGATCAATGGATACCCAAACACAAATCTGGACAAGATACAGGGTACTCACAAGCGTGAAGGCACTCTCTTGTGCCTATTAGAGGCAGGCTGGTATTCTGAACAGCAAACCAGCTGGCTGTGTGAACGAATCCCCGTCAAGATGTCCTGGAGAAGTGGATATCCTGGAAGGCAGTCCTTGCCTAGATGGTTTCCTATAAGTAGGAACAAGGGAGAAAGGCTAAACAGAGAGATTGATGCACACACCAGACTTCGTGAATCATAAAACTAGCATTTATTATACAGAATAAAATAGCCAGTAATGTAGCACATTACAGCTGGTGTGTTAAAATCAAATCTCTTATGGCATATAGAGAAGTACAGCGACGCGTTTCTCAGGGTGAACCCCGTTTCCTCAGGCTTGTATACTCTAACTATGTCTTAATCACCCTTAAATAGAGCTCAGTAACCACATGTTAACAATAAACACTCCCCTTCCTTCCTTCACTGGAACCAATAAGAACCTTCCTTTCCCCCCACTCCCACTTGTTGCAGTAATTGGTGAATATTTACTTATAAAATTTATTATTGAGAGTGTGCTACTAGTACCTTAAGATTGATGTTATATATACAGGTAATCTTAAGGTTTATTTGTCAAAATTACTGTTTCGATCGTGTAAGAAGTTGCCACCGAACTTATGTAAACAAATCGTTTGGTGTATCTAACCCACCAATGATGACCAAGAAGCATGGGGCTTGTCTCAAAGCCTGAATCCGATTGGTGAGAGTACGGTTATCGTTCGTTACACGTTATTCGTTCACACAGCCAGCTGGTTTGCTGTTCAGAATACCAGCCTGCCTCTAATAGGCACAAGAGAGTGCCTTCACGCTTGTGAGTACCCTGTATCTTGTCCAGATTTGTGTTTGGGTATCCATTGATCTACACATGTGGCGCCTCTGTTTCTGTTTTTTACAGTTGTCCATCTAAGAAAATTACATCACTTGTGAAGTGAAGACCGAGAGCTGCCTAGTGGACAAGGTCTTTCAAGTAGATTAGAGAGATAACCTCCATTAGAGATAACTTGCCATTAAAAAGCTGTTAAGAGTGGATAGCTTTTTCAATATAAACAAATACATATTCATACAAAATAGTTATGACAGTCAATACAAGTAATTGTATATACATACAGTTTGTATATATATATATATATATATATATATATATATACACATATATATATATATATAATACAGTGTGTGTTTGTGTATATATATATATATATATATATATATATACATACACATATATATTATATAATACAGTGTGTGTATATATATATATATATATATATATATATATATATATTATATAATACAGTGTGTGTGTGTGTGTATATATATATATATATATATATATATATATATATATATATATATATATATATATATATATAAAATATACACTTTTTTTTTTTGCAGGTTTCTTCCACAACAATACTTGCAACTAGCTGTAAACATTGAGGAAGAATCTTATGAAGGCCATTAGTTTATAATGATACACAACTAAAACATGCTATTTAGGCCTTTTTTCATTTTGAGCAACAGAGAGTTGCAAGTTAAAAAAAGACCTATGTACTTTATGCTTTCTGGCACTGCAAACTGTATTACATTTAGACCACTGTCTTTTATCTTTTATGGTACCTGGTATACCGCAGATGAAAGTCCTTTGCAATGTGCTCAGAAACTGTACTCATCTGAAGGAAGTGACCCCGTATCTTTACCAGACGAAGAGGGCAGCAACTCAGATTCTCCAAAACAAGAGGAAATAATACAGTCGGAAGCAAACATAACCTCCAATGTAAGAGCCCTGGAACCACAGGTAATGTGTTTAGTTCTTCCTACACTTTATAAGTAGATTAGCCTCTTTTTCTTTTTAAAATGTCCCTAATCAGCCACCTACCTTCAAAATCAAAATAAACTTAAAGGGACATAATACTCATATGCTAAATCACATGAAACTGATGCAGTATAACTGTAAAAAGCTGACAGGAAAATCTCACCTGAGCATCTCTATGTAAAAAAGGAAGATATTTTACCTCACAACTTCCTTAGCTCAGCAGAGTAAGTTCTGTGTAAAAAGTTATACTCAGGGGGCGGAGCTAACCGCTGAACTGAGCAGTCGCATGCAAGAGGAGCTCTGCCGAAATAAACCTTTAACTTTGGCATTTTGAATGCTATTTTAGAAATAAAGACCAATATTTAGGGTGATTATTCCTCACAAAACTTTGGTGCAGGCCGTGGTAGTTGCTAACACAGAGGTGCTAAACAGTGCATCAGTCGGAGACTGCTGGAATCCAGAGGGTTGGGGCTCTGCTCCGGAGGCCGGCCAGCCAAAGCACAAACAAGACCTCATATCACCTGGGTAAGCTGTGACCTACGACTCCACGTTAAAGGCTTATCACCTACAGAGGTGGATTTATCACACAGAAACATTGAGTCTTGGCTGCTACTCCTTTGGACTGATTTCACTCATTGCCGCTGCTCCGGAGGGTCGGGGCTCCACTCCGTAGTAGCTAAGAAACAGCCTACAGTGCCTTGAACAGGAGTTGGTGAGATACAGAAGAGATCATCTTGAGGCTGCGAAGCCCACCAGAATGGCCACTGCGGGCCGAGGGAGGCTGAGGTGCTGCGATCCTTTGAGCCCACAGTTTGGAGCAGTATGCTGAACATATACATTCTCCCGGAGATCACAGTTGCTCAAGGTGTGACAGAGGAGACAAACCATCTTGGCTGCCTTCCGAGAGTGGTATATCGGCCCCTCATTACCCTAGTGCCAAGCACAGGCCTCTAATCGTCCAGATTGGAGTGGATTCCTGGTAAACTACCTTTAAGAAAGCACTAGGTGAGACTTTTCCATTTTACCGCTATAGTATAAAGGTCGATTAGGCTCCCTCACAATTTGCCACGGGTCACCTCCCTCTAACCGGCATAGAACATTTGGGGCTGCAAATTAGGGTCAAAGCCTGGTGACACAAATTTGGCAGTGCAGTATTGACTTAGAGCCTAAATAAACACCAACACCTTCTGGCTCTAACCGCACAGGGTATAATATAAGTATAACCATTAGCCCCAAATCCCTATATCAGAAGCCATCAGCCTGTCCCACACTGAGAGGTACCCTCACCAGTGGTAAAAGTTCAGACACTGACTGTCGGTCATCCTCAAGAGACTAATAACTGAACTGTCTGTGCCCTTAGGTTACTACTTTAATTTTACTGTCTCTGACTGTTATGCAGCTGCTGCGTCAGCTTGATTGTCTTCAGGGCCTACCCTGAAGTGTAGTGTTATTTTGTTGTATAATTCATATGACCCTTTATTGCTCTCCAGGCCCAAAAGTAAATATTTACTGTAAAAATTTACTGTGGAGGATGGTAACTTTTATTTAGGGTATAATCTTACACAATCAATTATAAAACACACCACTTAACCTGAACTGTGTGTTCTGCCTCCCACTCCTCCCTATTAATTATAACACCAGAATATAGTCCTATTTAGAACACCTTAACCAACCACTAAAACAGATTCGATTACTGAGCTGGTGTCTAGGGAACACAATATCTTGTATTGCCCTACTGCACATTTTATTTGAATTATAAATAGCTTTAGAGCAGATAGCAAGTCTCATAAGGAGAGACTGGTTGCTGTGGACTCCCTTGCGCCTCCTCCTTTCCGGCCCAGCTTGTCTGGGTTGGTCACTTCCCCTCCCCTTTTTCCCTTCCGTCTGGTCATATCCCCTTCTCCCTGAGGTGCGTGGGGGTCTATAGAGACCACATCTTCTGCGAATAGTGGCAAGCTTATTAGACCTCTATAGTCAATTGATATAATATAGGTTTTCAGGTAACTGTTATAACCATTATAGATAAGATGTGACAGGCCCCGCTCTCTCATAGCATGCTCAGAACCAAGATGTATTAGGTTTTAGAAGATGTGTCGCCTACCCCTGCTCCGCAGCAAAATATGTGTAATTTGAGATGACTTGTTTACTTTATTGAGAGTGCTTTTTTATTTTCAGGATAACTTTACAGCAATATTGTACAACTAAACCTTTAACCAGGAACTTGCTCTTAAATTTGCTAGCAACATGCCTCACACTCCTAGGAGACAAGTGAAGACTCCCACAGTCACAAAAAAACGGTGTATGACCATTTCACCCAATCTGGAAAAGAATCCAGGACGGATCCAAATACAGAGCTAAGAAGAATCTCAATCGAGCAGACGCTCAGAAACACGATCACATCACTATATTACAAAGTCCACCCTGCAGAAAATGCTTGCCAACCAGACGCGATCTATCACACAGGAGATCCCGCGTTCCTCCGCAGAATTGAAGAGGGATATCTCGGAGATAGGAGAGGAAGTGGACGCACTTGAGCGTAAACAAGATGATTTGGCAGTAGATCAGACCAGCTTACTATCATACACTGAAAATTTAGCGGAACAGTTAACTCAACTAGAGTTTAAAATGGCGGATATTGAGGACAGATCCCGTAGAAATAACATACGGTTCAGAGGCATCCCGGAGAGTATTGGGACTTCTGATCTACATGCCTTTCTGAGAGAACTCTATGTGGAATTGATAGGCACTCCGGAGGGACTGGTCGATACTATGGAAAGAGCTCATAGAGCCTTGAGATCTAGGTCTGTTCCCATGGAGAAACCACGTGATGTGATAGTCTGCTTTCACAGTTATATCTACAAAGACAGACTGATGCAGGCTGCCTTCAAAAAGCCGCCTCTTTCAGAAAAATTCAACGATATTCTGCTCCTGCCAGATCTATCAGCACACACCCTACAATATCGCAAAACCTACCAACTGGTCACTTCGGCCTTCAGAAAAGCCAATATTAAATACCGCTGGGGGCACCCCACGAATCTGATGGTCACAAAAGACAACCAAACTCATACAGTCACCTCTCTTCCTCAGGGTCTAACTCTCCTCACCTCTTGGGGTCTTCACTCAGGTCTTTCTCCTCCGTTACAGACTACCAACCCAAAATTGAGAGCTTCGGCTCCGGAATGGTCCATCAAAGAGCAAAGAGACCCAAAACAAATCCACCTCAGGGCTTAACTTGAACACTGATTCTCCTGGCTTCCCACCTTCTCTTTGTTAAATTTATGTGGGATCTATGCAGATCTGAATCATTGGTTTATTGTGGAAAAAGTATATATATATATATATATAGCTAACATTGACTTAAAGGTTTATATGCACTTTATCTCATTCACCACATATGTTGAAGTTGAATTTTGCACTGTTAGTTTCCTGTTATTCTCTTTATAATGTTCTCTTTATAGGATAAATATAGCTATGCTTGCAGAGCAGGGTTAATTTGGTTGACTTCTGCTCTTCTTTACTGTTCTCCCCCCCCACCTGAAGCCCACACCAGGGTTCCACTGAGGCAGACTATTTCTGCCAATTTCCTTCCCTTCTCTAATCCGAATCCCCCCACCTTATCTTCCCTCTTACCTAACCCCTCCTACTGACCAGTACACTTCATCTCAGATTCCCATGTCCTCCCAAAAAATCCTAACACACAACGTTAGAGGTTTGAACTCCCCACACAAACGCAGCTTGTTGGCTAGATCACTTAAAGTGTCAGTAAACCTTAAAAATAATGTTATATAATTCTGCACATAGTGCAGAATTATATAACATTATGGCCTAGATTTAGAGTTTTGTCGGTAACGACCCGCGTAGCCAACGCTGGCTTTTTTCTGGCCGCACCTTTTAAATACCTCTGGTATTGAGAGTTCACAGAATGGCTGCGTTAGGCTCCAAAAAGGGAGCGTACAGGCATATTTAACCCAACTGCAACTCTCGATACCAGAGTTGCTTACGGAAGCGGCCAGCTTCAACAACGTGCTCGTGCACGATTCCCCCATAGGAAACAATGGGGCTGTTTGAGCTGAAAAAAAACCTAACACCTGCAAAAAAGCCGCGTTCAGCTCCTAACGCAGCCCCATTGTTGTCTATGGGGAAACACTTCCTACGTCTGCACCTAACACCCTAACATGTACCCCGAGTCTAAACACCCCTAACCTTACACTTATTAACCCCTGTTCTGCCGCCCCCGCTATCGCTGACCCCTGCATATTATTTTTAACCCCTAATCTGCCACTCTGTAAACCGCCGCTACTTACATTATCCCTATGTACCCCTAATCTGCTGCCCCTAACACCGCCGACCCCTATATTATATTTATTAACCCCTAATCTGCCCCCCACAACGTCGCCTCCACCTGCCTACACTTATTAACCCCTAATCTGCCGAGCGGACCGCACCGCTATTATAATAAAGTTATTAACCCCTAATCCGCCTCACTAACCCTATAATAAATAGTATTAACCCCTAATCTGCCCTCCCTAACATCGCCGACACCTAACTTCAAACATTAACCCCTAATCTGCCGACTGGAGCTCACCGCTATTCTAATAAATTTATTAACCCCTAAAGCTAAGTCTAACCCTAACACTAACACCCCCCTAAGTTAAATATAATTTAAATCTAACGAAATTAATTAACTCTTATTAAATAAATTATTCCTATTTAAAGCTAAATACTTACCTGTAAAATAAATCCTAATATAGCTACAATATAAATTATATTTATATTATAGCTATTTTAGGATTTATATTTATTTTACAGGTAACTTTGTATTTATTTTAACCAGGTACAATAGCTAAAATAGTTAAAATAATTACAAAATTACCTGTAAAATAAATCCTAACCTAAGTTACAATTAAACCTAACACTGCACTATCAATAAATTAATTAAATAAAATACCTACAATTACCTACAATTAAACCTAACACTACACTTTCAATACATTAATTAAATACAATATCTACAAATAAATACAATGAAATAAACTAACTAAAGTACAAAAAATAAAAAAGAACTAAGTTACAAAAAATAAAAAAATATTTACAAACATCAGAAAAATATTACAACAATTTTAAACTAATTACACCTACTCTAAGCCCCCTAATAAAATAACAAAGACCCCCAAAATAAAAAAATGCCCTACCCTATTCTAAATTACTAAAGTTCAAAGCTCTTTTACCTTACCAGCCCTGAACAGGGCCCTTTGCGGGGCATGCCCCAAAGAATTCAGCTCTTTTGCCTGTAAAAAAAACACATACAATACCCCCCCCCAACATTACAACCCACCACCCACATACCCCTAATCTAACCCAAACCCCCCTTAAATAAACCTAACACTAAGCCCCTGAAGATCTTCCTACCTTATCTTCATCATACCAGGTTCACCGATCGATCCAGAAGAGCTCCTCCGATGTCCTGATCCAAGCCCAAGCAGGGGGCTGAAGATGTCCATGATCCGGCTGAAGTCATCATCCAAGCGGGAGCTGAAGAGGTCCATGATCCGGCTGAAGTCATCATCCAAGCGGGAGCTGAAGAGGTCCATGATCCGGCTGAAGTCTTCTATCAACGGCATCTTCAATCTTCTTTCTTCCGGATCCATCTTGCAGACCTCCGACGCGAACATCCTGCTGGCCCGACGGACTACCGACGAATGAAGGCTCCTTTAAGGGACGTCATCCAAGATGGCGTCCCTCGAATTCCGATTGGCTGATAGGATTCTATCAGCCAATCGGAATTAAAGTAGGAAAATTCTGATTGGCTGATGGAATCAGCCAATCAGAATCAAGTTCAATCCGATTGGCTGATCCGATCAGTCAATCAGATTGAGCTTGCATTCTATTGGCTGTTCCGATCAGGGATAACGTAAGTAGCGGCGCTTTGCGGTAGGCAGATTAGGGGTTAATAAGTGTAGGCAGGTGGAGGCGACGTTGTGGGGGGCAGGTTAGGGGTTAATAAATATAATACAGGGGTCGGCGGTGTTAGGGGCAGCAGATTAGGGGTACATAAGGATTACATAGGTGGCGGTCGGCAGATTAGGGGTTAAAAATATTTAATCGAGTGGCGGCGATGTGGGGGGACCTCGGTTTAGGGGTACATAGGTAGTTTATGGGTGTTAGTGTACTTTAGAGCACAGTAGTTAAGAGCTTTATAAACCGGCGTTAGCCCAGAAAGCTCTTAACTACTGACTTTTTTCTGCTGCTGGAGTTTTGTCGTTAGATTTCTAACGCTCACTTCAGACACGACTCTAAATACTGGAGTTAGAAAGATCCCATTGAAAAGATAGGATACGCAATTGACGTAAGGGGATCTGCGGTATGGAAAAGTCGCGGCTGAAAAGTGAGCGTTAGACCCTTTCCTGACTGACTCCAAATACCGGCGGTAGCCTAAAACCAGCGTTAGGAGCCTCTAACGCTGGTTTTCACGGCTACCGCCAAACTCTAAATCTAGGCCTAAATTAGCCAAACTTTGTAAAACCTAATGTACCCTTTTAATTTTTTTTAAAAAATGTCTGTTTTACAGACCCGCTCTCTGTACTCTGTTGAGCGGGTCTGTTTTTATTCCACAGCGCATCGGGCCAGCTGTATAGTCACAGCCCGGCCCGACCGCGCCATAAGACTAAGTGCAGCTCGCTCCTGCTGTCAGACAGAGCAGGAGCGAGCTGCACTTAGTGTTATGGTGCGGTCGGGCCGGGCTGTGACTATAGAGCTGGCCCGATGCGCTGTGGAATAAAAACAGACCCGCTCAACAGAGTACAGAGAGCGGGTCTGTAAAACAGCTGTTTTTAAAAAAAATTAAAAGGGTACATTAGGTTTTACAAAGTTTGGCTAATATAATGTTATATAATTCTGTCAAAAGAAACAATCAGTAACACTAAGGGTGTGTTACTACTAGGGGGTGCACAGGACCCTATATGATTACTATGTAAATAGGCTAAGAGAGAAGAGAACAAGAAATTACATGAAATAACTAGAATGAAATATACTATATGAAATAATGTAAACAAATAAGAAACAATTCTTATAAATATGGGACTATGAGAAACATAGGATACAACACAAATGATAGCAAATACAGTAATAAGAAATTCCTGAAAGGTTCATATCTGGAAATGCTGTCTTCTTCTGCAATGTTTTTTTTTTGTTTTTTTTCAAAATCTTTTTATTTGAGTTTCAAAAAAGTAGGTTCAATACATACAGAAAATAGGAACAACCCGTTAAACACTCAACATAAAATAATACAATATAACCTTGAAAATTACCATACATCTTTCACCTTTCCTAGCTTTACACCTTACTCATCATTTTTCTATTTTGTCTTCTGAAGGGTAATATAAATTTAATATATATAAGCACAAAAATTTGACAGTCTGGTTCTGTTCCCATCAAATCTTTGAACCCTGAGCTTAGACCTTTGTCCAACTACACCCATTCTATTGTTTATCTAACAGAATTAATTTCCTATTGAATTTTCTTCCTATTTTAGCGAGTCTTGCTATGCTTAGGGTAATCTTAGGATTCTACCTGCTTTAAGAGAACCTGCAGGGTCTTGTGCTCCGTCCTCCCCCCCCCCCACTCCCCTCTTCTGCAATGTTATATAGATGGTAAATGTCCCAATTGGGGTGGGAATAGTCCCAAATGATGAATATGATCAAATACCAGGATGATCAATGATCAGGAACACAGATGATGACTGGAGTCAGCTGCTTTGTCAGGGAAATCAGGATCTAAGAGCAAGTTTTCTCTGTGAAAAAATCACAAAAAGACAAAGGCGCCTCCTGGTGTAATACAGTTGGTGAAAGAGATTTGTTAGGTTATCAAAAAGGTACTCACAAGAGGAGCAGCACCCAATTGTGCTAATTCAAACAGACTGGGATCTCACAGTGTCCCAGCTCACTGACACTGCAAGGAAACTGGTTTCTTCAACGTCTTGTCGGACTGACAGAGCTCAGACTCACAAAGAGGTTTACATAAAACCAAATTTTATTAATAAAATAAAAATCTCAGTGTCTCATGACACTAGATATTAAAAGAACAAGCAACGCGTTTCTCAGACTGTTGTCTGTTTCAGCAGTCTGAGAAACGCGTTGCTTGTTCTTTTAATATCTAGTGTCATGAGACACTGAGATTTTTATTTTATTAATAAAATTTGGTTTTATGTAAACCTCTTTGTGAGAGTCTGAGCTCTGTCAGTCCGGCAAGACGTTGGAGAAACCAGTTTCCTTGCAGTGTCAGTGAGCTGGGACACTGTGAGATCCCAGTCTGTTTGATTTAGCACAATTTGGTGCTGCTCCACTTGTGAGTACCTTTTTGATAACCTAACAAATCTCTTTCACCAACTGTATTACACCAGGAGGCGCCTTTGTCTTTTTGTGATTTTTTTCACAGAGAAAACTTGCTATTATATTGTTACAAACTGCTGTTTGTAACTGGCCCTTTAAATGGAAAATTGCCCTGCTTCCCTGGATTTTGGAGAAGCCTATTTGCCAGCCTCCTTCCACATGACTATGGCCCCTGGAAGATTGTGCCCCTGAAAACCTATTAACTTTTGTTGGGTGTGTGTGGCCCTTTGGGAACCGTCTGGGGACATATTGTGACTTTGGTGAACAATGCCCCCTTTAAGACTATGTCCCCAGACCTGTGAAATGACTTGTCCCTGGCTTTCTCCCACTTGGTTCAGTTTCATTGTGTGCCATTAAGAGTTAAATTTTGTTCAGCTTCAAGAAACCTATTCTA
Organism: Bombina bombina; assembly: GCF_027579735.1. Classification (NCBI taxonomy): domain Eukaryota; kingdom Metazoa; phylum Chordata; class Amphibia; order Anura; family Bombinatoridae; genus Bombina; species Bombina bombina. Next base: position 523,339,434 of record NC_069500.1, on the reverse strand, counting down.
AATACAAGTCTGCTGGGATCTAATTAAGTTTATTGATAAAACATTCCCATTGTCTAATCAGACTTCTAGTAGTGATAAGGTGGACTGCATTGTTTTATTGTGTGTAAAATGTTATCTGCTGAAGTAATGTTGTGGCCTGTCAAAGGGAGTGTCTCTCTATCTAATATCAAATGTGTGATGGGGGATTTTATGCCTCCCCCTGAGAGTGTCCTGTTTGCATGTAACCTCAATAAAAAGCAGGCTGTGTGCTCCAGCACATCAGACCTATGTTGACCCTCTAACTTGAAGCTTTGACTCATGTTTGTAGGATACAGCTTATATCACTACAGGGATTGCTATGCTCCTCATACTCCCTTAGCTACAGGGATTGCTACAGAAGGAAGAGGTTCGCCTACTGGAGCCTAGTCGTAGGTCCAGGGCGCAGAGCAGACGGCGAGATACCAGCCCAGCAGCGGTGGTTCATATAGTCTGCATTACTGATGGTGGCTACGCAGTAGTTAGAGTGTCTACGGTGCTGCTGCTCCTTGGGTGAGCGCTAGGAGCATCCTTTTCTACGGTCCAACTTCCAGCCAGCCTGGAGGCAACCGTAACATTTGGCGGCAGTGGTGGGATTGGCGTCCTAGCGCAAGGAGCAGCACCACAACAGCACTGGTATCGTAGGAAAGTTATTGAGGGCAACGCTAGCCACTGCGCAGCGTCCCTACCTACAGCAGCATGGAGCTGACAAGATACTGGTCAGAACCCTGTGAAGAGCACCTCAACCTGATCCGTCGCTATGAGGGCGCGGATTTCGTTCCAGAGGTAAAGAGGCGGCTAGTCCGATATGGTCCAGACCCTGCGCAGGAGGTAGTCAGTCGCCTCATCCGGGAATTGGCTACTGAGAATGAAGCAGCACGAGCCTTTGAGCGCCAACTGTGGAGTTTGGGGGTATGGACACCTGCTCTCCAGCGAGAAAATGAGTTACAGGGGGCAGAGACAGTTGGTCCTGTCCCCCAGCAGCAGAGTGAATTGCAGGGAATTGGGAGCCCAGACTCCATTCCCCAGCGGCAGGCTGAGTTACAGGGGGCAGAGACAGTTGGTCCTGTCCCCCAGCAGCAGAGGAATATGCAGGGAATTGTGAGCCCAGACTCCATTCCCCAGTGGCTGGAAGTATGTAAGGGAGAGGAGAGCAGCGACCTCCCTCCCCAGCGGCAGTATACTGTGCAGAGGGAAGAGACAACCGGTCTCCTTCCCCAACCCCAACCAGAGATACCAGAGGCAGCAGGCCTCATAGACTGGTCCTGGGAGGACCCCCAGCAGGCAGGTGGAGATGGGACCGCAGTCTCTCTACCGGCCCTACAGGGATGCTGGGCAGGCGGCCCAGATCCCCAGCGACAGACCCAGCTACAGGGAGGGGAGAGCATCGACCTTCCTCCCCAGCCGGAGTGTGCCTTCCAGGGAGAGGAGACAACCGGTCTCTCTCCCCAGCCGCAGCATGTTCCACAGGAAGCGGAGAGCATCGACCTCCCTTCCCAACGGCCGCCGGAGTATCAGGAGGAGGAGGTAAGCCAATCTCCCCCTCCCCAGCTAACTCCTAACTTGGGCCCAGGGTTAACAGTGGAGATGTTAACCCCCACTGACCCCCACGTTCCCTTTGCCACCGGGCAGGACTATGCCCCAATTCCCCCAGCAGAAGAGCTGGCATCAGGACAGAGCGCTGCTGGCCTCTGCCCTACAGACCTTGTCCTTGTTACAGGACTGGCCTGCAAACCCCTCACCCCAGCAGAAGCGCTGGCACCAGGGCAGAGTGCCGCTGGCCTCTGCCCCCCAAGTACCATCAGCTATTTGCCCAGCTGCGCCAGGAAGGCCGAGGATGCTACACTTTCATCCTACAACCTGGAACTTACAGGCCAGTACTACGTATTGTGGGGGGGCTACTTTGCTGCTAACGATTATTTGTGGGTGGGTTGCGAGACTAACTTAGGCACTGACCGGCAGAAGGTCAGGTGCCTGGTTAGTCTCCCTCCAAAAGGGGAGATATGTTACAAACTGCTGTTTGTAACTGGCCCTTTAAATGGAAAATTGCCCTGCTTCCCTGGATTTTGGAGAAGCCTATTTGCCAGCCTCCTTCTACATGACTATGGCCCCTGGAAGATTGTGCCCCTGAAAACCTATTAACTTTTGTTGGGTGTGTGTGGCCCTTTAAGAACCGTCTGGGGACATATTGTGACTTTGGTGAACAATGCCCCTTTAAGACTATGTCCCCAGACCTGTGAAATGACTTGTCCCTGGCTTTCTCCCACTTGGTTCAGTTTCATTGTGTGCCATTAAGTGCTATGTGACAGACCCTTCGGTCAGAACTACAGAGATAACTTTGTTCAGCTTCAAGAAGCATTCTAAATACAAGTTTGCTGGGATCAGCTCTAATTAAGTTTATTGATAAAACATTCCCATTGTCTAATCAGACTTCTAGTAGTGATAAGGTGGACTGCATTGTTTTATTGTGTGTAAAATGTTATCTGCTGAAGTAATGTTGTGGCCTGTCAAAGGGAGTGTCTCTCTATCTAATATCAAATGTGTGATGGGGGATTTTATGCCTCCCCCTGAGAGTGTCCTGTTTGCATGTAACCTCAATAAAAAGCAGGCTGTGTGCTCCAGCACATCAGACCTATGTTGACCCTCTAACTTGAAGCTTTGACTCATGTTTGTAGGATACAGCTTATATCACTACAGGGATTGCTATGCTCCTCATACTCCCTTAGCTACAGGGATTGCTACAGAAGGAAGAGGTTCGCCTACTGGAGCCTAGTCGTAGGTCCAGGGCGCAGAGCAGACGGCGAGATACCAGCCCAGCAGCGGTGGTTCATATAGTCTGCATTACTGATGGTGGCTACGCAGTAGTTAGAGTGTCTACGGTGCTGCTGCTCCTTGGGTGAGCGCTAGGAGCATCCTTTTCTACGGTCCAACTTCCAGCCAGCCTGGAGGCAACCGTAACATTTGGCGGCAGCGGTGGGATTGGCGTCCTAGCGCAAGGAGCAGCACCACAACAGCACTGGTATCGTAGGAAAGTTATTGAGGGCAACGCTAGCCACTGCGCAGCGTCCCTACCTACAGCAGCATGGAGCTGACAAGATACTGGTCAGAACCCTGTGAAGAGCACCTCAACCTGATCCGTCGCTATGAGGGCGCGGATTTCGTTCCAGAGGTAAAGAGGCAGCTAGTCCGATATGGTCCAGACCCTGCGCAGGAGGTAGTCAGTCGCCTCATCCGGGAATTGGCTACTGAGAACGAAGCAGCACGAGCCTTTGAGCGCCAACTGTGGAGTTTGGGGGTATGGACACCTGCTCTCCAGCGAGAAAATGAGTTACAGGGGGCAGAGACAGTTGGTCCTGTCCCCCAGCAGCAGAGTGAATTGCAGGGAATTGGGAGCCCAGACTCCATTCCCCAGCGGCAGGCTGAGTTACAGGGGGCAGAGACAGTTGGTCCTGTCCCCCAGCAGCAGAGGAATATGCAGGGAATTGTGAGCCCAGACTCCATTCCCCAGCGGCTGGAAGTATGTAAGGGAGAGGAGAGCAGTGACCTCCCTCCCCAGCGGCAGTATACTGTGCAGAGGGAAGAGACAACCGGTCTCCTTCCCCAACCCCAACCAGAGATACCAGAGGCAGCAGGCCTCATAGACTGGTCCTGGGAGGACTCCCAGCAGGCAGGTGGAGATGGGACCGCAGTCTCTCTACCGGCCCTACAGGGATGCTGGGCAGGCGGCCCAGATCCCCAGCGACAGACCCAGCTACAGGGAGGGGAGAGCATCGACCTCCCTCCCCAGCCGGAGTGTGCCTTCCAGGGAGAGGAGACAACCGGTCTCTCTCCCCAGCCGCAGCATGTTCCACAGGAAGCGGAGAGCATCGACCTCCCTTCCCAACGGCCGCCGGAGTATCAGGAGGAGGAGGTAAGCCAATCTCCCCCCTCCCCAGCTAACTCCTAACTTGGGCCCAGGGTTAACAGTGGAGATGTTAACCCCCACTGACCCCCACGTTCCCTTTGCCACCGGGCAGGACTATGCCCCAATTCCCCCAGCAGAAGAGCTGGCATCAGGACAGAGCGCTGCTGGCCTCTGCCCTACAGACCTTGTCCTTGTTACAGGACTGGCCTGCAAACCCCTCACCCCAGCAGAAGCGCTGGCACCAGGGCAGAGTGCCGCTGGCCTCTGCCCCCCAAGTACCATCAGCTATTTGCCCAGCTGCGCCAGGAAGGCCGAGGATGCTACACTTTCATCCTACAACCTGGAACTTACAGGCCAGTACTACGTATTGTGGGGGGGCTACTTTGCTGCTAACGATTATTTGTGGGTGGGTTGCGAGACTAACTTAGGCACTGACCGGCAGAAGGTCAGGTGCCTGGTTAGTCTCCCTCCAAAAGGGGAGATATGTTACAAACTGCTGTTTGTAACTGGCCCTTTAAATGGAAAATTGCCCTGCTTCCCTGGATTTTGGAGAAGCCTATTTGCCAGCCTCCTTCTACATGACTATGGCCCCTGGAAGATTGTGCCCCTGAAAACCTATTAACTTTTGTTGGGTGTGTGTGGCCCTTTAAGAACCGTCTGGGGACATATTGTGACTTTGGTGAACAATGCCCCTTTAAGACTATGTCCCCAGACCTGTGAAATGACTTGTCCCTGGCTTTCTCCCACTTGGTTCAGTTTCATTGTGTGCCATTAAGTGCTATGTGACAGGACCCCTTCGGTCAGAACTACAGAGATAACTTTGTTCAGCTTCAAGAAGCATTCTAAATACAAGTTTGCTGGGATCAGCTCTAATTAAGTTTATTGATAAAACATTCCCATTGTCTAATCAGACTTCTAGTAGTGATAAGGTGGACTGCATTGTTTTATTGTGTGTAAAATGTTATCTGCTGAAGTAATGTTGTGGCCTGTCAAAGGGAGTGTCTCTCTATCTAATATCAAATGTGTGATGGGGGATTTTATGCCTCCCCCTGAGAGTGTCCTGTTTGCATGTAACCTCAATAAAAAGCAGGCTGTGTGCTCCAGCACATCAGACCTATGTTGACCCTCTAACTTGAAGCTTTGACTCATGTTTGTAGGATACAGCTTATATCACTACAGGGATTGCTATGCTCCTCATACTCCCTTAGCTACAGGGATTGCTACAGAAGGAAGAGGTTCGCCTACTGGAGCCTAGTCGTAGGTCCAGGGCGCAGAGCAGACGGCGAGATACCAGCCCAGCAGCGGTGGTTCATATAGTCTGCATTACTGATGGTGGCTACGCAGTAGTTAGAGTGTCTACGGTGCTGCTGCTCCTTTGGTGAGCGCTAGGAGCATCCTTTTCTACGGTCCAACTTCCAGCCAGCCTGGAGGCAACCGTAACATATATAATTCTGCACTATGTGCAGAATTATATAACATTATTTTTAAGGTTTACTGTCCCTTTAAGTTTCATAATCCAGATGTAGTATTCCTTCAGGAGATACACTGGACACCCAACTACCAGCACCACATAATTTCTAAGGACTATACTGTACTAGAGTACACCCCCTTTTTAAAAAAAGCCAGAGGCACTGCCATCCTAATTAATAAAATAATAGTTTATGAACAAATTCAGGTCCTTTAAGATCCCAAAGCTAGATATTTAATATTAATATGTAAACTGGACCACATCAGTTACACTCTAGCGTCCATATATCTCCCTAACTCACACCAACCCAGATACCTTAGAAAAATCCTCCTCACAGTTGACAGAGTAAAAATAGGCAGTCATACTAGCGGGAGACTTTAATATGATATGGGACCCAACCATAGACAGGAAATGCTCTGGACAAATGCGACAAACTCCCCAGGTTACACAACTCCAAATTTCGGCAAATTATCACTCAATTTAATTACTACGATATATGGAGATCGCTCCATTCTAGGGACAGAGATTATACACACTTTTCACATCCACATAAGACATATACCAGGTTAGACCATATTTTATGCTCAGCAGACACTTTGGATCTGGTTAAGAGTTCTAACATATCCTTATGCCCATGGTCAGACCATGACTTCGTCACAACCACTCTCCGTTTGACGGAACATAATAGTATAAGATACTCGTGGCGCCTACCCCATCATGTCTTGATGGATGTACCTTTTATGTTTAAATATTTTTATTGAGAATATAACATCATACAACATCACATCAATTTACCACCCATGTCACGAGCAGTCTAGTGGTATGGTCATTATACAGAAAGCTGAAATGAAGCTAACAATCTTGTAGTTGATCAGGTGGAATTACAGTTTGCATTCTCAAAATAGTTTTTTTTTTTTTTTTTCCTTTAAAAAATTTATAACATATGGATTTTCTAACATGTCTAACTGTAACAGGGTAAAAACACGAAGACCCCAAGATATATTTTGAAAGTTTTCTCTGAATCACCTTGTATCAACCTTGGGTTAGGGATATTAAGGCCACAGTGAGCCCTAAATAGAAAGTAAGAAAAAGAAAAAAGAGAAAGAAAGGGAAAGAAAAAGAGAAAAAGATTTGTTTTAGTTGCCAAGAGTTATCTCCTTGTTTGTCCCCCCCCCGCGGGTCAGCAGTTATCCACACCATCTCCCAATCAGCAAGGGGAGAGCTGTGTTTAAGTTGTAGGTCTGTTATTTAGTGTCCAGTAAAACCAGATCTTCTCAAATTGTGCTTGTGTGTCCAGTACTTGTGATGCAGACTCATACATTCGATATGTAAGAGAAATTCTATTTAAAACCTCTTCCCAAGGGGGGGCCGAGACCTTCCAGTATTTTGCAATACTTACTCTGGTGACTGTGCAAATGATTTTGATGAATGTATTTATCTGTTTATTTAGTTTGGGAATAGGTATGTGTAATAATGCATGGGTTGGAGCCAGGCAGATAGTGTCCTCCAGGATTGTACTGAGTAGGTCAGAGGTTTTAGTCCAGATTTCCTGTATTTCCCTACATTCCCACCACATATGGTAATAGGAGCCTATTTCTCCACATCCCCTATAGCAATATTTGCTATGACTAGCAGATATATGGGCCGTTTTAATTGGGGTCAAATACCATCTGAACATGGTCTTGGTCGTGTTTTCTCTCAAATCGGTACTCAGTAGTCCTTTACAGGCTGAGTGGAACACGTCATCCCACCACCCCCTATCTTTGCAAATGTTTAGATCTGATTCCCAATTAATGAGTAGTTTAGATTTGTGTGGGTTTCCAAGTGTTTGTATTTGCATGTATAGTTTGGAAATGGCCCCCTTAGGTCTGTGGGAGGATTTGAGTAGGCTTTCTAACGGAGTAGTAATGTTTGGCTGAAAGTCTCTAATGTATCTACAGATCGCTGAATTAACTTGTAGGTACTGGAACCATTGTAGTTTTATTGTATCAAGTTGTGTTTGAATCTGGTTAAATGTTTTAGGTTTTCTACCATCCATCCAGTCCGCCACTCTGTAAAGTCCTTTGTTGGACCATTTATCGATTGTAGCATGTAGGTCTATAGGAGTTAGAGATCTAAGTGGACGTACTAATGTTTGTTTGGATAATAAATTTTGTCGTTTAGTCATAAAGGACCATATCTGAGAAGTATGTAATGTTACCTGTGAACCTGGTTTGTTTGAGAGTTCTTTTGAGGGGTAATCATTCCACAAAACATCGTCTGGGTGTGAAGAGCCTCTTAGCTTAGCCTCTAGGTCAATCCAAATAATCTCCCTAGATGTGTGTCCCATTAGTGTTGTCTGGGCTAACCTCGCTGCTCTGTAATAATCTATAATGTTGGGCGCACCCACTCCACCCAATTGTCTATGTCTCATAATGAGTGTGGATATTATCCGCGCCGTTTTGTTCCCCCTAATATATGCTATTATGTCTTTTTGTAGTGTCTTTAGGTCTTTGAGTGGAACTTGGATGGGGAGAGTCCTAAAGAGGTATAGTATCTGGGGTAGGATGGTCATTTTGACAGACGCTAGTCTGCCTAACCACGAGAAGTTATATGTTTTCCATTTATGTAGTTTTTTCTTTATCTCTTTGTAAAGGGGTTCATAATTATGTTTGTATAGCTGGTCAATACGAGATGTTAGGTGTATTCCCAAATATTTGAGCGAATGGGCAACCCATCTGATTTGGAAGTTAATTTCAATGTTTTTTTTTGGTATGTTGTGGTAATCCTAGGGACATTGCTTCGCATTTATCCAAGTTAATTTTGTATCCTGAAATTTGAGAGAACTGGTCTAGGAGAGTGTATAAATTGGTTAGTGAGGTGAGGGGCTTGGACAATGTCAGAAGAATGTCATCTGCAAAAAGTGTTGATTTGTATTCTTGGTTTTTAATTTTAACTCCTGAAATATCTGGATCTAATCTGAGTTTTGCCGCCAGAGGCTCTATGCAGAGCGCGAAAAGAAGAGGGGAAAGTGGGCATCCCTGTCTCGTGCCGTTTAATATGGGGAAGATCTTAGACTTGTAACCTGAGATTGACACTTGGGCTGTTGGGTTTGAATAGATAGCATTTATAGCCGTAATAAAGGCCCCCCTGAATCCCATCTGATGTAGTACCGCCGACATGTATCTCCAATCTACTCTATCGAATGCCTTCTCTGCATCCAGCGAGAGGAGCAGAGAAGGCATCCCGGAGTCTCCCACATAATCTATGATATTTAAGAGCCGTCGTACATTGTCTGGAGCTTCCCTATCTGATACAAAGCCCACTTGATCTGGGTGAACTAGTTTTGGCAGAATATGTTTTAGTCTATTAGCTAAAATTTTTGTGAAAATTTTCATATCTTGATTAATAAGCGAGATGGGGCGATAATTCGCGCATAAGTTGTGGTTTTTGCCGGGTTTGGGAATTACTACTATTTTGGCTTGTAACATATCTTTTGGGATAGTGTGCCCCTCTAGTATGAAATTGCAAAAATCTGTGAGATGTGGGACTAGTATTTCTTTGAATGATTTATAGTATTCCCCCACAAATCCATCAGGTCCTGCTGCTTTTCCTGTCTTAAGGTCCTTAATGACCTTCAGGACTTCTGCCCTGGAAATTGGTGTGTTTAGTTTGTCTAGGTCTTCTGTTGTAATTGTGTGTAAATTGGCTTCTTTTAGAAATTGCTTTGTTTGGGATTCTGTGGTGCTTGTGTAAGTGACCTTATTACCGTCGTATAACTTCCCATAAAAGTCCGCAAATGTATCCGCGATAAGTTGAGGGTTTGAAACTGAAGTGCCATTTGCCGCTAATATGGAAGGGATAATAGATGCTTTGCATCGGTCTCTAAGTTTATTCGCCAAAAATTTGTCTGGTTTGTCTTTGTAGATATAGTATTGTGTATTTAGTTTCTGTATAGCTCTGATAGACTGAGTGTTTAACATGTTGGCTAAAGCGTCTCTTTTAACTGTTAGGGTGGTTAAAATGTCTTTTCTTTTTGTAGTCTTATGGAGTTTCTCTAAGTCGAAAATTTCTGTGTGTAGTTGTGATATTTGAGCTCTGTATTGTTTGTTGTTAGTGGATTTGTCCTGGATGAATAATCCTCGCATGTAGGTTTTATGTGCTGCCCAAGGAGATAGAGGGTTCAGTGTAGTTCCCTTATTAAGTTCCCAAAAATCAGTCTGTGATTTAATGTATTTATCTTTGTGTGTGGGGTTTTTTAAATGTGTCGGATCATAAGTCCAGGATCTCGCTCTTTGTGTATCTACAAATCCCTCTAGATATAAGGACAAAACAGAATGGTCTGACCACACACATGGCTGGATTTTTGAAGTTTGTAGAAGTGGTTGTAAGACTTGGCTAATGTAGATGTAATCCAGTCTTGTGTATTGTTTATGGGCTGCTGAATAAAAAGTAGTGTCTGTTGTGTTTCCATATAATGTGAACCAAGAGTCAAATAGAGCATGTGGTGTTAGGTGTTCTTGAATGGAGCTTACGATTCTGTTGTGTCTGATTTGTTTAGCTGTGAGTTTGGTTTTGGATTCTTTAAATTTGGTCATCGTGATATTGAAATCACCTGCCAATATAATTTTATAGTGGGACCAGTTGGTGAGTAAACTGGAGATGTGGGTAAAAAACGAGTGCTGATTGTCGTTGGGGGCGTAAACATTGCATAAAATAACGTGGGATTCTCCAAAGTGACCCCTGACTATAAGATACCTTCCCTCTCTATCTGCAATAGTGGATTCATGTTTAAATGGTAAATCAGCGTGGATAAGGATGGAGACCCCTCTTTTCTTAGAGTTAGTCGTTGCGTGGAAGTGTTGTGTGAATTTTCTGGTCCAAAATTTCGGGATTATGTCATTAGTAAAGTGGGTTTCTTGAAGGAATAAGATGTTGGCTCCTAAAAGACTGTACTGGGACATAGCTGTACGTCTCTTAACATTAGTATTTAAGCCTCTCACGTTGTGAGATATGAGGTGAATTTTTGGTATCATCTAGTTCGTAAAATGTAAAGTGTTTTCTGATATGGTGCAGGTAACCAAGTGTTTAATACATACGACCCAAAGGAGGTGGTAGGTTCAGACCTGGAAGCGATAGAAAGTTGTGCTGACCCAGAGGGGGTGACCTTCCTGGCATCTTTAGGGGAAGAATTAAAAAACGTTAGAAGAGAGATAGAAATGAAACATAAACATGAAGAACAAAGTGTAACATAACAACTGTTAAACCTAACTTGTGGGTATGCATACATTATTACTACTAACAAGTAGGGATAGGGGAGAGGAGCTGGACCTTGAGATGAGTTAATAAAAAGTTAGCTAATGTGTCAGCTTTTAGAAATTTCGACTAACATAACTAATCATATTTTCTAACTGAGAAACAACATATCATAATACTTTTCTCCTCCTTCGTTTTGTACAAAGGAGGGTTTTAAGGTAGTTCATACAAAAGGATATAGTAGCCAAAGTTCCCTTGTCAGGGACCTTGGTCAGAAAGTACTCGGGGGGATTGGGGCTCTGCTTGGAGGGTCCAAGCGGTATTTTTGTGAATGTTCTGCATCCCCCCGGTGAAAGAACAATATAAATGGGTCAGGCAACCTTGATAATATATCATTTTTTGGTTCTTTTGCGGTTTACTTGTGTCCATTTTATGTGGTTAGAGGTGTTCGGCAGAGGTTGAGGAATGTCCTCCATTGGTATGTTCGGGACTTCCAGTCCTAGTAATTTGCAGGTAGGGGGAATATCTTCTACATCGTGAACTGTAAAGGTTTTGTTGTCCCTGAGAATGTGAAGGGCGAAGGGGAAGCCCCATCTATATTTAATTTGGTTTTTGCGTAGAAGAGTTGTTAAGGGGCGCAGAGAGCTTCTTCTTTGGAGGGTTCTAATGCTGAGATCTTGGAAGAACTGTATAACACTTCCCTGAAATTTATAGGTAGGTTTGCTTCTGGAAGCTTGAAGGATTTTCTCCTTATCTTGAAAAAATGAGAATTTTACTATAATGTCTCTAGGAGGCGCCTCCTCCCTGGGTTTTGCTCTTAACGCTCTATGGGCTCTTTCAATCGCAAACTCAGTTTCTTCTGATTCTCCCGTGATATTTCTGAATAAGTGTTTCAGGTATGTGTTTAGATCAGGATTAGTGATTGATTGTGGGACCCCCTTCAGCCTGATGTTACTTCTGCGTGATCTATTTTCTAGGTCATCGACCTTGTCTTGCAATTCGTTGATGGTCTGGTTTTGTGACTGTAGGGTGTGAGAGGTAGTTTCCATTTCTTCTGTTACTGTGTCTCTATGTTCTTCTAAGGCTTCTAGTCTACCTCCCATGTCTGCTATGTCTGCTCTGATATCTGTTAGGCTGGATGTGACTGCTGAGTGCATTGTGTCTATCTTTTCCCACAATTTTTCGAAATTTGCTGCGATGTCTTGTTTTGAGACTAGGTCTTTGAGGTCTGCTTTTGTTACTGGGTGGGTCTCACTGTGTGGTGTAGAATCTAATTCAGTGTCTGAGTTTCCCTCCATCTCCTCTGTCACTGTTTCTGTCAGTTTACTGTGGCGTGAAGGTTTGAAGAAGGTGCTCACAGTGGAGGATTTATTTATCTTTTCTCCTTTAGTAGATTTTTTGGCTGACATATTAGTTGTTTATTATTAGAGATGAGAGTGTAGTGTGGTGGAGGGTGAGCCAATATCTTTAAGAGACTCTCCAATATGGTAGTATAGTCCTTTGAAATAAAGAAACCTTGCTGTATAAGAGAAAGTTGCCTCGGGTGAGAGGAAATGTTATAATATCTTTTAGAGCTGTTGTCTTCCTGATAGAAAATGACTCTAGGTGACTAAGAGTGATGGATTCAGTTGGTTGTCTTGAGATAGCCACTAAAAGTTATGCCCCGTTAAATGAATTGTTTGATGCCACGTGTGTGTGGATAACAGGGGTTATGTTGCAGGTTTTAGGGTATGCCGTGCACTTCAAATTGCCGAATATGTTAACAGACTCTTGTATTCCTTATATATTTTTAAATTGGGTATGCCTGATTGATCATTAGATGCCTCACATCTTCCGTTTGGGGTCAGTTATACTTTAAAGTTATTGTGAGTCCTTTGGCTCAAATTTAATTGCTTTTGCCTGAGATGTCTCTCTTATTTTGCCCCCAAGCATAGTCCGGCTAAGACTGCCTGTATTACTTGTAAGATTTATCGCCTTATAGTTTGGGGGTGTTGGGGCGGCTGACAGCGGCAAAGTCCGGCATCTATCTTCATCGGTTACTAACCGTTATGTGTTGCGTGGATCGGCATTCACTAGGCCCATGTGTGCAGGTGATGGAGGTTGCTTACCCATGTGGTGTATCTGGATCGGAGCGGTCAACGCCGCTTAACTTATAAAAAGTTTGTGTTGTTGCCCATCTGCTTACTGTATTATGGCTCTAGTCGCTGTTGCTTGAGTGCTGGGTTCCGGAGTTTTGTCCGTCTGTTGCTTGTCACGCCATTAATGCTGCAGGGATTACTTTAGTTTCGGCGCGAAGCCGCCGCTTGCAAAGTTGGTAATTTTCCCAGCTGCTCCAACCGCACGCTGTCTCTCTTCAGATTGTGTTCCCGGCGTTCAGAGACCTCACCCAGTGCATAAATATTAAATATTCTTTTTTTTATAAGCTGAAATGCTGACTTTGTTAGGGATTCCAGCTCAGAGCTCAGAGCTCACACGTCCATCTTTGAGCTCAGTCAAACTCCCTGGATGTACCTTTTAAAGAGGAACTTAGGAAAGATATCATCTCCTACACCCAAATAAATTATAATAAACAGGTCCGAGATGACACACTCTGGGGTGCGGCTAACGCCACTTTCAGAGGTCTTTCATAAAGAGACAAGCTTACTTAAAAAACTTTCAGGGCTATCCCTTTCCTGTTCCCATATTGAACTCCGGCGACTGGAGATTATTAATAGATCCACACCCTTAGATACCATCACAGCACAAATTAAAGAGCTTAGAAACCACATAGGCCAACTAGAACTAAAACCCACCCAAACTAACCTCCTTAAACTAAAACAGCTTTTCTACTGCAAAAGTAATAAAGCAGACTCTCTCTTAGCTAATAAACTTAAAAGTAGGACAAGCACATCTAGAATCCATCACATTCAATTCGGGAATCAGACCTACAGACTACCCTCACAGATAGGATCGTGCTTCGAGAAATTCTACTCAAGATTATACAATTTAGAAAGGACATTAGATCATTCACTAGCCACTATCCCAGAAATTCATAAGTTTCTAGACCATCTGAAACTCCCGACTCTTTTAGATGAGCATTGCGAAGCCCTTACAGCCCCTTTTACAATAAAAGATATTAAAAATGTTATCAAACATCTGAAAACCTTTAAAGCCCTTGGCCCAGACAGATATTCAGCAAACTACTATAAAACCTATATTAATGAATTTGCACCTTTACTCTTAAAATTCTTTAACCAGGCCAAGGAGGAAGGAAAGTTCGCCAGGGAGTTCCTAGAAGCCACAATAATAACTATCCCAAAACCCCAAAAAGGAAATTTATGCTTACCTGATAAATTGATTTCTTCTACGATACGACGAGTCCACGGATTTCATCCTTACTTGTGGGATATTATCCTCCTGCTAACAGGAAGTGGCAAAGAGCACCACAGCAGAGCTGTATATATAGCTCCTCCCTTCCCTCCACCCCCAGTCATTCGACTGAAGGTTTTAGGAAGAGAAAGGAAAAGCTAAAAGGTGCAGAGGTGACTGAAGTTGTAAAAAATAAAATATAATCTGTCTTAAAATGACAGGGAGGGCCGTGGACTTGTCGTATCGTAGAAGAAATCAATTTATCAGGCAAGCATAAATTTCCTTTTCTTCTACAAGATACGACGAGTCCACGGATTTCATCCTTACTTGTGGGATACAATACCAAAGCTACAGGACACAGATGAAAGGGAGGGACAAGACAGAGACCTAAACGGAAGGCACCACTGCTTGAAGAACTTTTCTCCCAAAAACAGCCTCAGAAGAAGCAAAAGTATCAAATTTGGAAAATTTGGAAAAAGTATGAAGGGACGACCAAGTCACAGCCTTACAAATCTGTTCAACAGAAGCATAGTTTTTAAAGGCCCATGTGGAAGCCACAGCCCTAGTAGAATGAGCCATAATTCTTTCAGGAGGCTGCTGTCCAGCAGTCTCATATGCCAGGCGGATGATACTCCTCAGCCAAAAAGAAAGAGAGGTAGCTGTAGCTTTCTGACCCCTACGCTTTCCAGAATAAACAATGAATAATGAAGATGATTGACGGAAATCCTTAGTCGCCTGTAAGTAAAACTTCAAGGCACTGACCACGTCCAGGTTATGTAATAGACGCTCCTTCTTAAAAGAAGGATTAGGACACAAGGAAGGAACAACAATTTCCTGATTAATATTCTTGTTTGAAACAACTTTCGGAAGAAATCCAGGTTTGGTACGTAAAACCACCTTATCAGAATGAAATATAAAATAAGGCGAATCACATTGTAACGCTGAAAGCTCAGAAACTCTTCGAGCACAAGAAATAGCAACTAAAAACAAAACTTTCCAAGATAATTTAATATCTATGGAATGCATGGGTTCAAACGGGACCCCTTGAAGAATTCGCAAAACTAAATTCAAACTCCAGGGAGGAGTAATTGGTCTAAATACAGTTAGAGCCTAACAAAAAGGACTGAACATCTGGCACATCTGCCAAACGTTTGTGAAGCAAAATTGACAAAGCAGAAATTTGTCCCTTTAAAGAACTTGCTGATCACCCTTTCTCCAATCCTTCTTGGAGAAAAGACAGAATCCTGGGAATCCTAACTTTACTCCACGAGTAACCCTTGGATTCACACCAATAAAGATATTTACGCCATATCTTATGATAGATTTTTCTAGTGACAGGCTTTTGAGCCTGTATCAAAGAATCGATGACCGAATCAGAGAATCCTCGCTTAGATAAAATTAAGCATTCAATCTCCAAGCAGTCAGCTGCAGAGAATGTAGATTTGGATGCAGGAAAGGACCTTGAATGAGCAGGTCCTGTCTCAAAGGAAGTTTCCATGGTGGCAGAGAGGACATGTCCACTAGATCCGCATACCAAGTCCTGCATGGCCACGCAGGCGCTATTAGGATTACTGAAGCTCTCTCCTGTTTGATCCGAGCAATCATGCGTGGAAGGAGAGGAAAATGGTGGAAACACATAAGTTAGGCTGAACGACCAAGGTACTGCCAAGGCATCTATCAGTTTGACCTGAGGATCCCTCGACCTGGATCCGTAACGTGGAAGCTTGGCATTCTGACGAGATGCCATCAGGTCTAATTCCGGTCTGCCCCATTGACGAGTCAATGAGGCAAACACCTCTGGGTGGAGTTCCCACTCCCCCGGATGAAAAGTCTGATGACTTAGAAAATCCGCTTCCCAGTTCTCTACTCCTGGGATTTAGATCGCTGATAGATAGCAAGAGTGGGCCTCCCTCCATCGGATTATCTTTGATACTTCTATCATCGCTAAGGAACTCCTTGTTCCCCCCTGATGATTGATATACGCCACAGTCGTGATATTGTCCGACTGGAATCTGATGAATTTGGCCGAAGCCAACTGAGGCCACACCTGAAGCGCATTGAATATGGCTCTCAGTTCCAGGATATTGATTGGAAGTAGAGACTCCACCTGAGTCCAAACACGCTGAGTCTTCAGGGAATTCCAGACTGCACCCCAACCCAGTAGGCTGGCGTCCATTGTCACAATCACCCACGAGGGTCTGCGGAAACAAGTCCCCTGGGACAGATGATCTGGCGACAACCACCAAAGAAGAGAGTCTCTGGTCTCTTGATCCAGATTTATCTGAGGAGATAAATTCGCATAGTCCCCATTCCACTGTCCGAGCATGCACAGCTGCAGTGGTCTGAGATGAAAGCGAGCAAACGGAATGATGCCCATTGCCGCTACCATTAATCCAATTACCTCCATACACTGAGCCACTGATGGTCGAGGAATGGACTGAAGTGCTCGGCAAGTATTTAGAATCTTTGATTTTCTGACCTCTGTCAGAAATATTTTCATGTCTACTAGTGAACTCTTTTCTATGTTCACCTTCCAGCCGTGAGTTCTCAGAAAAGACAACACTATGTCCGTGTGAGATTTTGCCAGCTGATAAGTTGACGCCTGGATCAGAATATCGTCCAGATAAGGCACCACTGCTATGCCCCGCGGTCTGATAACCACCAGAAGGGACCCTAGAACCTTTGTGAAGATCCTGGGTGCCGTGGCCAACCCGAAAGGAAGAGCCACGAACTGATAATGTTTGACCAGAAAGGCAAACCTTAGGAACTGATGATGATGATCCTTGTGAATAGGAATATGAAGGTATGCATCCTCAAATCCACGGTAGTCATATATTGACCCTCCTGGATCATAGGTAATATTTTTCGTATAGTCTCCATCTTGAATGATGGAACTCCGAGAAACTTGTTTAGACACTTGAGATCTAAAATGGGTCTCAAAGTTCCCTCTTTTTTGGGAACCATGAAAAGATTTGAGTAAAACCCCTGCTCGAGTTCCAGTTCTGGAACGGGACAAATTACTCCCATGGTAGAGAGGTCTTTTACACAGCGTAAGAACGCCTCTCTTTTTATCTGGTCTACAGACTATCGTGAAAGATGAAACCTCCCTCTTGGGGGAAAATCCTTGAATTCTAGTTGATACCCGTGGGTCACGATTTCCAGTGCCCAGGGGTCCTGAACATCTCTTGCCCAAGCCTGAGCAAAGAAAGAAAGTCTGCCCCCTACTAGATCCGGTCCAGGATCGGGGGCCACCCCTTCATGCTGTCTTTGTAGCATCAGCGTGCTTCTTGGATTGTTTACCTTTATTCCAAGCCTGGTTGGGTCTCCAGACTGACTTGGATTGAACAAAATTCCCTTCCTGCTTCGTAGAGGAAGAGGAAGCAGAGGGTCCTCCTTTAAAGTTTCGAAAGGAACGAAAATTATTTTGTTTACCCCTCATCTTAATCGACTTATCCTGAGGTAGGGCATGGCCTTTACCTCCAGTAATGTCAGAAATAATTTCCTTCAAATCAGGTCTGAATAGGGTCTTACCCTTAAAAGGAATAGCTAAAAGCTTAGATTTTGATGACACATCAGCAGACCAAGATTTGAGCCATAACGCTCTACGCGCTAAAATCGCAAATCCTGCATTTTTCGACGCTAATTTAGCAATCTGAAAAGCGGCATCTGTAATAAAAGAATTAGCTAGCTTGAGAACCTTAATTCTATCCAAAATGTCATCTAATGGATTCTCAACCTTCAGAGACTCTTCTAGAGCATCAAACCAAAAAGCTGCTGCAGTTGCAACTGGAACAATGCAAGCAGTAGGTTGTAAAAGAAAACCCTGATGAATAATTTCTTTAGAAGACCCTCTAACGTTTTATCCATAGGGTCTTTGAAAGCACAACTGTCCTTAATAGGTATAGTTGTATGCTTAGCCAGGGTAGATATAGCTCCCTCCACCTTAGCGACTGTTTGCCGAATGGTGTCTGATATGGGAAACATTTTCTTAAAATTAGGAGGGGGAGAGAATGGTATGCCTGGTCTATCCCATTCCTTTTTTACAATTTCCGAAATTCTTTTAGGAACCGGAAAAACATCAGTGTAAGTAGGTACCTCTAAATATTTGTCCATCTTACACAATTTCTCTGGTGGTATCACAATAGGGTCACAATCATCCAGAGTCGCTTAAACCTACCGAAGTAACAAGCGGAGGTGTTCAAGCTTAAATTTAAAGGACATGATGTCCAAATCTGTCTGAGGTAACACATTTCCTGAGTCTGAAAGTTCTCCCTCAGACAGCAATTCCCTGACCCCCAACTCAGAGCACTGTGAGGGTACATCGGAAATAGCCAATAAAGCATCAGAGGATTCAGTATTCACATTAATCCCTGACCTACTGCGTTTACCCTGTAAGGGTAGTTGACATAACTGCATCCATCTCCTGCAGAGTAAAAGCGATGCACTAGAGGTACTTGGCGTCACTTGTGTGGGTGTTAAAGGTTGCGACACTTGGGGAGAATTGGATGGCATATCCTGGTTCTCTTCAGATTGAGTATCATCATTAGGCACACTTTCTTGACCTAAAATATGATTTTTACAATGTAAGGCCCTTTCAGTACAAGATGTACACAATGTAAGAGGGGGTTCCACAATGGCTTCTAAACACATAGAACAATGAGATTCCTCAATGTCAGACATGTTGAACTGACTAGTAATAACCACAATAGTCGGTAAACACTTTATTTATTGATTTACTATTTAAAATTAACTACACCTAATCAATGGCTCCAAAAATTATTGCACACCCCAAGAGTAAAGGAAGAATTAACCTCTACAAGGCATTTATAGTCACAAATATGTTAAATCTGAAAAATATAACCCCTGCACCTCGCCACAGCTCTGCTATGGCGCCTACCTGCCCCCAGGGTACTTCAAAATGACTTGACAAAGATCCGGATAATAGAACACCAGTCTAGGCTCAACCGGAGCTAATGCCTGCTGCCTTCTCAGCCAGAGTGAAGTGCACGTCTGAGTGCGCGAAAATAAGCCCCACCCATCATGTCCGATGATCGTATAGGCCTGAACAACCGCATGGTGAAGCGGTTTAGAGTATAAGCCATGTGGATATAATTTACCCCTAAATACACTCAAAATACGGCCAAACTGTTTATATGCAAAACCTGTATTTTCCAATAAAAACCGTTAAGCATATTCCTGCCTCTCTCCCAGTGTCTCTTTATAATGCTGTTAAGCCCATTATAATGCTTGGCCCAATATGTCAATAAAATAAGTTAAGCATAGATTTCTCAGTAATACCCCTTTGTTTTACAGGTCTACTGCTTACCCCTTCCCTTGCAGGGAAATAAATGTCAGCCAGTTCTGATATACCAAGTCTCCTCAGAAATAAAGGGCTGCACATACCTCAATGCTGCTTGTAGCATGAAACCATTCTCCACACTGAAGATGTCTCTTGTATTACCTTCAGAAGCTCTGTGGGATCCAACATGGATCTTAGTTACATCTGCTAAGATCATCAACCTCAGGGCAGAAATCTTCTTCCATATCCCCCTGAGGAAAATAGTACTCACCGGTACCATTTAAAATAAAAAAACTTCTTGATTGTAGAAACTAAAACTAACACCTCACTTTACCTCTTCCTAGTATAACACAGGCAAAGAGAATGACTGGGGGTGGAGGGAAGGGAGGAGCTATATATACAGCTCTGCTGTGGTGCTCTTTGCCACTTCCTGTTAGCAGGAGGATAATATCCCACAAGTAAGGATGAAATCCGTGGACTCATTGTATCTTGTAGAAGAAAAGACCCATCCCTTTCCTCTAGTTATAGGCCAATATCATTGATCAATTTGGATGTCAAAATCTATGCCAAATTACTAGCTAACCGTATATCTTTATTGCTCCCCCACCTTATTGACCTGGACCAAGTAGGCTTCATACCTAACCGTGAAGGACCTGATAATACCAGGCGCTTGCTTGACATCTGTACTGAATCTGCCAGATTGAATAGGCCATTCTCTGTCATATCTCTTGATGCAGAGAAAGCTTTCGATCGCGTTCGATGGAGTTATTTGTGGGAGGTTCTTGGGGCCTTCGGCTTCCCGGAAAACACCTTAAAAGCTATTCAAGCACTATACTCTACCCCCACAGCAACGGTTAAAGGATTAGGATTCCACTCACTCCCCTTCTTGATTTCTAATGGCACTAGACAGGGATGTCCCCTTTCGCCGTTGCTATTTGCCCTGGCGATTGAACCCCTTGCGGAACAAATTAGGTCAGATAAAAGGATAGATGGAGTTACTTTGCATGGCACAAATCACAAGATAGCACTATTTGCCAATGACGTTACAATCTTCTCTTCGAATCCATTATCCTTATTCCCCAGACTAAAGGAAGACCTTGAAACTTTTGGTCACATGTCCCTTTATAAATTAAATTTAGACAAAACAGAAATCTTCACATGGGGTCTACCCTAGGATGAAATAGAAATTCTCAGGTCTCAATATAATGTTAATTGCACAGACAACTTTATCTCACATCTAGGAGTTAAAATATCAACTAAAATACCACAGATGATAAAAGATAACTATTTACCTCTGCTATCTGAATTACATACACTGAAAGACAGGTGGGATTACACTTACATCTCATGGATAGGTAGGCTAACAGTCCTCAAAATGTCATTCTTACCAAAAATTACATACCTTTTTAGGTATCTCCCAATGAGAGTCCCTAGCCACCTACTACATCAGTTCCAGAGTGAGTTCACAAAATATATTTGGCAACATAAAAACCCCAAGAATGGCACAAAAAATTCTGCAGAGCCCCCTACATCGGGGGTGGGGTGGGGTGATAGCCTCCCCCTCTATCTTTCGCTACTACGAAGGAGCAATGCTAACACATATTGCACAATGGGGGGGCAACACAATCACTTAGCAAATGGAAAGTCATAGAACAAGCATCGCTTTCACGCCATATAAACCTACCAGACTTAATCTGGATCCCCCCATGTATGCCGAACCCAACATATCACAAATCCTGTCATACAGGAATGTCTCGCGATGTGGGACAAGATTAGACACTACCCTCATATTGCCCCACATCCCTCACCGATCACATCTCTTACTGGCCTTCTTCTAGGTCTACCCGACTCTCACCCACAGAGATGGTTGCAAATAGGAGTACAGGCGGTTTCCGACCTATGGTCCTCCACCTCAACCCCTCGCTTTCTCACACTAGAAGAACTGAACACCGACACATTATTACCTCAATTTATGAAATTTGAATATACCAGACTGAGGAGGTTTATGACTAGTTGAGGTTTCAAGCCCGAATCGAACCGCCCCCGCACATTATGGGAAACCATTTGGAAACAGGGTAATAGGCTATGCAGACCTCTATCTTTACATTACTCTCTAATAGGTAACTCGGACAGTGAACATAAACTACCTCATCTACTAAAATGGGAATCATATTTAAACTCCACTATCTCCCCGCAAATATGGCAAGACACCATCACCAGAAAGGCTTTACACTGTGTCACGCTTTTTGAAACACTTTATAAGCTGTTAACACACTGGTACTATATACCTACAAGACTTAATAAAATGTATGAAACTACTTCATCCCTATGCTGGCGTAATTGTGGGCGAACAGGAGACACGTTGCACATATGGTGGGACTGCCCTAAATTGATCCCTTTATGGAGCACTTGTTTCCGGGCTTTATCTGACATAGGCATTACATTACCTAAATCTCCATCCAATGCTCTTCTTCACATTGGCTTACATACTCTGCCCAAACACCAGGCTTACCTATGTGTATACCTCTTAACGGCCACCAAAACAGCAATAGCCAAAGCCTGGAAATGTACTACCCCTCCAAGTTGGCCCATGATAATAAATACAATGGCATACATATCCACAATGGAGAAAAATATAGTCTACACTATTAACAAAGCGGATCTCTCTGAACTTATTTGGGCAGACTGGGGCTTACGATATAACACTACCTGGACACCTAATGTCAAGATTCAACCTTAACGGTCGACTTTAACCTGACCTCAAACATCGATCATGAGATTGATTTTTCTTTCACCCTCTCTTCCCCCACCCCACTCCCTCCTATTTCCTTCCCATTCCTTTTCATACCCACTTCCAAATACTATCAGCTATTATAGTAGTATATGATGGAGATGATATTGTATACGTCTTTGAATGTTCATATTCTTATGTCTTTAGGGGCCTGTGCACCCCATATGTTTTTGTTGATACTGATTTTTTTTATATCAGATTACTATATTTGCACTAATAAAAGTTTTTGAAACTCAATAAAAAAGAAGAAGAAATAAACAGCAACCAATCAGCATCAGCAGTACTGAGGTCATGAACTCTTTTACTGATCTCATGAGATTTCATAGTAAACTTCCTTAAACTGAATAGGGAAATAAAATGAGTGTTCACGAAGCTCACTCCTTCGGCTGTCCCGGGACAAACATACTGATTTGCTGCTTAAAGTCCTTTGCAATGGGGTTTGAATACTTAGGACATTTTGAGGTAAAATATCTTCCTTTTTTACATAGAGATGTTCAGGTGATATTTTCTAGTCAGCTTCTTACAGCTATGCTGCATCATTTTCTAGTGTTTCAACATTTAAGTATCATGGCCCTTTAACTAATTTTTCTGTTTTTAATATTTGTGTTTGTCTCTTTAACTTTTTACAGTTTCATTTTGATGGCTCAAGGTTCAGTTATGAGTATCTTCCCCCGAGCAATGAGATGATTGATGCTGTAAACAATATGAGGTGCGGACTAATTCTTGTGTTAAACTGATCTTCCCATGCTGGGTGAAGTATTCTAGCAGTACTTTGGAACAGAATAAACACAATTTCATTAAGAAAATTAAATTATTATTATTATTTTAATCATGCAGGTGTCCAGATGAATTAACACGATGGGCGCGACAGTATCTCAGCAACCTAGAGCCTTACAACATAGTTCCAGTGAAGAGAAAGAAACTGGAATGAGTTTTGAGAATGACAGTGAGGACTGTTTTGGCTTGCGGTAGGCAGGCAAACTCATATAAATGGCAGGAATAGTATTATTGGTGAATGTTTAGTGCAGATTATTTATTTACATTACTTGTTTACATTAGCTATGGTACGTAGCCCCAAGAGGTTCGGATCAAGATATAACTTTTTAAAAGTGAGTCTTCTTCAGAATAATCAGGGCACTGGGTTTAATGCAAATGATTGTCTGGTGCTAGAAGCTGTGGTGCACATCCTGAAGATGAAAACTCACTGATCGCAGTTTACTCCAGCAAAGTGCAATTTATGCTAATAGAGTCTATGTTTACATAAAGTTGAGACATATGGGATTGTGCAATGAACACACACAGTTGCTGAGTTTTATTTATGAAAAAGATGAGGACTTTTCAGAGGATTCCATGTTGTTATGTAAACCAAGACCACCCTTCTTATCAGAGGTCAAAGCATCAAGCATGGTTTCTTGTGTTTTGTTGTCCTACCTTCTAAGTAGGCTTGAAAAAGCACACTAACTACTCCCAAATTCCAGGGTAGTGAGTAAGCCAAAACCTTTCAGTTTTGTTAACAAATCTAACCCATGTAAACATAAGACAGGTGAAATTTACACTTTCTTTTATACATTGGTATATTTTTTGATTGCACAATGCTGCACCTTCTTATTGTCTGATAGACATCTTGGGACTTTATTTGTTTTGGAGGAAGAAAGACGTTGCTGCAGCTGGATGGTGTTACATATATGGGAATTATAGAAAAGACAATTAGGAACTGTGTATTGCATTAAGGGGGGGGTCACTAATATGCCTTATCTTAAGGAGAGACACTTACTTTATAATTGCTCAGTAAAATAAGCTGATGATTTCTCTCCATGCTGGTGAGTTTTT
This sequence comes from Bombina bombina, assembly GCF_027579735.1. Classification (NCBI taxonomy): domain Eukaryota; kingdom Metazoa; phylum Chordata; class Amphibia; order Anura; family Bombinatoridae; genus Bombina; species Bombina bombina. The sequence goes on along the minus strand of NC_069500.1, from coordinate 523,315,544 downwards.
GAGAATCGGGCCCTTAGTGCAAGGAATTATGGTCTATGATTACTGTCTTAGGACTGAAACCAGTCAGACCAGTGTTCATCACCCTTTTATCCCTAGCCTTTTTTTACACTTGATTTTTTATTATTTATTTGTATTTTTAAATGGATACTTAATGAAGATACAGTTGTGTGGACTTTTAAAGATATGTTCTCTGAGAAGCTTCAGATCATGTGCACGTGTATACATCTTAACAAGTGCATTTACATTTAAATAAATCTTATTTTCCTTGTCAGGCTTGTCACCAAAGAGTTGTTACTATCAACCAGTGCGTATGTGTACTGTAGTATCATTTGTGCACAAACATGCATTCCCTACTAATATTAGGAATTGTGGTTCAGTTCTATATAGATGGATAAGGAATATTGTGTCTTTGCTTATATAAGTGTGCCTGCAGACTTTTTTTCTCTCCCCAGCACCTTGTTTTCATTTGACTTAGTTTACAACTGGAATCAAAGCTCTTTACAGGCTAATTCTTTAAAGCTCTCTGGTCTGGTGAGATTCAATGTTGTGTTGTCAGTATTGCAAGGCCTCTCTGGGATTGCTTTAAATGCATTTTTTTACTTACAAACTGTACACCTCGTTACCAATATGGTTTATGTTAAGAAGAGATGCTTGCTTTACAATATAATGCTCAGTAAAATGAGCTAATTATTTCTCTCTTACCCTGAAAGTTTTTGAGAATCAGGCCCTTGGAGAGTGCGACTATCTGTAAATGTTTTCTAAGCTGCGCTAGGTATGGTGCTAAACTTTGAACCTCCAATGTTCCTATTACATTAACATTTATTTATCTATCTATCTAATTATACAACACTTAGGCAAGGCTATACATTTAAATTAAAATGTTTTTTTTTGCTACTAAATGATCAGGATCTCAGTACCCAAATTAGACTAAGGGAATGTGCAAGTTAATGGCATATAATTATGGTAACACTTCATTTTGGACCATATTCATTTACACAATGTTAAATCCCTATGGGGGGATTTTTGCATCCAAGTGAATTTAAAACCTTATTTTACTTCTTACTTGTCCCACTCTCAGGGAAATTGTATTCCCATCTTTTTCAAGTTTTTTTTACTTTATGAAATTGAAAAGATCAGTAAACAAATTATACAGACCCTACAGAAAATCATCAACATAGTAATTAGGAAGTAGATCAATTAGATTGTGTAGTGACACAAACCAGAAAGACTGTCAGACTCATCCTATAATATAAAAGGCCAAGTGTGTTTGTCCGAAGCTGTCATGCGCAGTAGAGACAGCACAAGGACAAACACACCTGGCCTTACCTGACATGCTGTTTGCGGAGATGGGCAAAAGTGGGCGTGGCCAGCGGGAGCGTGGGCATGACCGGGCATGGTCAGGGGCATGGTTGGGCGCGGTCGGTGTGAGAGAGAGGAGAGAGAGGGGAGAGAAATAGAGAGGGGGAGAGACAAAAAGAGATAGGAAAAAGCTAAAGAGAGGGGGAAGAGCAGCAGAGAGGAGAAAGAGCAGAAGAGAGGAGAAAGAGCAGAAGAGAGGGGGAGAGAGAGCAAAATAGAGGGGAAAGAGCAACAAAAAAGAGGGGAAAGAGCAACAAAAAAGAGGGGAAAGAGCAAAATAGAGGGAAGAGAGAGAAAAAGAGAGGGGGAGAGAGAGGGAAGAGAGAGAAAAAGAGAGGGGGAGAGAGAGAGCAAAAGAGAGGGGGAACGAGAGAGCAAAAGAAGAGAGGGGGAGAGAGGTGGAGAGGGAGCAAAAGAGAGGGGGGAGAGAGAGCAATAGAAAGGGGAAGAGAGAGAGCAAAAGAGAGGGATGGAGAGAGAGCAAAAGAGAGGAGAAATAGCAAAAGAGAGGGGGGAGAGAGCGCAAAAGAGAGGGAAAAGAGCAAAATAGAGGGAAGAGAGATAAAAAAAGGGGGAGAGTGAGCAAAAGAGAGGCGGGAGAGAGGGCAATAGAGAGGGGGGAGAGAGAGCAATACAGAGGGGGGAGAGAGAGCAATATAGAGAGGGGGAGAGAGAGTAAAAGAGAGGGGGAGAGAGAGAGCAAAAGAGACGGATGGAGAGAGAGAGAGCAAAAGAGAGGGGAGAGAGAGAGAGCAAAAGAGAGGGGAGAGAGACAGAACAAAAGGGGGGAAGAGAGAGCAAAAGAGAGGGGAAAGAGCAAAAGAGAGGGGAAAGAGCAAAATAGAGGGAAGAGAGAGAAAAAAAAGGGGGAGAGTGAGCAAAAAAGAGGGGGAGAGAGAGCAATAGAGAGGGGGAGAGAGAGTAAAAGAGAGGGGGAGAGAGAGAGCAAAAGAGACGGATGGAGAGAGAGAGCAAAAGAGAGGGGGGAGAGAGAGCAAAAGAGAGGGGGGAGAGAGACAGAGCAAAAAAGAGGAATGGAGCGAAAGAGCAAAAGAGAGACAGAGCAAAAGGGGGGGAGAGAGAGCAAAAGAGAGAGGGGAGAGAGACAGAGCAAAAGGGGGGGAGAGAGAGCAAAAGAGAGGGGGGAGAGAGACAGAGCAAAAAAGAGGAATGGAGCAAAAGAGCAAAAGAGAGGGATGGAGAGAGAGAACAAAAAAAGGGGAGAGAAACAGAGCAAAAGAGGGGGGAGAGCGCAAAAGAGAGGGAGAGAGAGAGAGCGCAAAAGAGAGGGGAGAGAGAAAGCGCAAAAGAGAGAGAGAATGCAAAAGAGAGGGGGGAGAGAGCGTAAAAGAGAGGGGGAGAGAGAACAAAAGAGGGGTGAGAAAAAGCGGGAGAGAGGGAGCAAAAGAGAGGGGGGAGAGAGAGAGCAAAAGAGAGGGGGAGAGAGTGCAAAAGAGAGGGGGGGAGAGAGCGTAAAAGAGAGGGGGATTCTGTTATATGTAAAGATGCTACAGAAACATTTCTGAGAAAATACAAAATCCTTAGAAGTGATGCCAAAAAGAGGAATATTGAATGCAAAGCATATTGGATTATTTGAATCATGCACACCTTACATTTGCAGTTACCTAACGCTAACATATGCCAAGAATCCATAAATGCAAACCTAATCCATTAGGCACACTCATTGTATCAAGGATCAGCAATGAAATAGTAACATTGTCTCAGTATGTCATTATTTTTCTTTCAACCTATTGTATGCACATTCGATTCATTTGTAAGTGACACTAAGCAAATACTACAATTAGAATTAAATATATCTCTAAATTATTGTAATGCATTGTACATAACTGTCACTAATACATTGGAGAAATTTAGCTTCCATAGCCTTATTTCTACATACATTAAACAAAAAAATAAAAAAATCCAAATATTGATTATTTTAGAGTTAAGAAGAAATGTCTTCTTCAAACTGGTACAGCTATTTGGACTAAATTTGCTCCTAAGTCTGGGAATCTATTTGTGGGATAATAGGAACATTAACCTTTATAAAAACATATATTAAAAATGTTGCTGCTTTATAAATTGTATTATAGTCCTGGGAAGGAGATGTATAAAAGGTTACATTTTTATGGAATATGTAAATGTTAATGCTATTCGTCTGAAATTCACTGAGAAACAAAAGATATCCCAGTTTTTAAACCTGTGAACCTCATCTCAAAAAGAATCAATTATCTCCAATTTATATTCCAAGCAATCAAACCAGTACTAATAAGTTAGTGGATGCAAAAATAAATAAATAAAAAACATAATTTATGTAGGATTTGTTACACATGGGATATACATTCCCACCAGGAGGAGGCAAAGTTTCCCAAACCTCAAAGCCTATAAATACCCCACCCACCTCACTCATATCTCAGTTTAACGTATAGCCAAGAAGTGAAGTGTAAAAAAGGAGTAAGAAAAAGCCATAAAAAAGGAACAGGAAAAAAGATGTGCTCTGTTAAAAACAACACATAATAGGGAGAGGACCTCGTGGACTCTTGCCGTCATGAAAAAAATTAATTTATCAGGTAAGTTCTTACATAAATTATGTTTTCTTTCATATAGGTGGCGAGAGTCCACAATCTGTTACACATGGGATATATTACCCAAGATCTGGAAGTCCACGAGTAACAAAATAAAAAAGGGAGGGATAAAATATAAACAGCTTTTTTTTCGCTGAAAAAGTAAAGTCTTTTAATAACTAAAAACCTCAAAAAAATTATAGGAAATAAAATTAAAGAGTGACTACTGCCTGAAGAACCTTTCTACCAAAAGCTGCTTCTGAAGAGGCAAAAACATAAAAATGGTAAAATTTGGTAAAAGTATGCAAAGAAGACCAAGTGGATGCTTTGCAGATTTGATCAACTGAAGCCTCATTCTTGAAAGCCCAAGATGTGGCAACTGATCTTGTAGAAAGAGCTGTAATTTTTTGAGGTGGAGTCTGACCCATTTCCAAATAAGCTTTGTGAATCAGAAGTTTTAACCAAGAGGCTAAGAAAAAAGCAGAAGCTTTCTGACCCTTTCCTGAACCAGAATAAATAACAAATAAACTGGAAATCTTTAGTGGCATCAACATAATATTTCAAGCTCTGACAACATCCAAAGAATGTAAAGTCTTTTCAGCATCATTCTTAGGATTAGAACATAAAGAAGGAACAACAATTTCCCTGTTAATGTTGTTATAATTAACAACCTTTGGCAAAAATGATAAAGTAGTCCCCAAAACTGCTTTATCTTGATGAAAAATCAGACAAGGAGACTCACAAGAGAGGGCAGATAATTCAGAAACTCTTCTAGCAGAAAAGATAGCCAAAAGAAACAACACTTTCTAAGAAAGTAGTTTAATATCTAAAGAATGCATAGGTTTAAAAGGAGGAGCCTGTAAAGTCTGCAAAACTAATTTGAGACTCCATGGAGAAGAAATAGACTTAATAACAGGCTTTATTCTGGACAAAGCCTGAACAAAACAGTGAATATCTGGAAGATGAGCAATCTTCCGGTGAAACATTACAGAAAGTGCAGATATTTGTCCTTTCAAGGTACCGGCAGACATTTTTTTATCTAAACCAACTTGAAGAAAGTGAAGAATTCTAGGATTTCTAAATGAATGCCAAGAAAAATTATGATTGGAACACCAGGAAATATAAGTTTTCCAAACCTTATAATACATTTTCATGGATACAGGTTTTCTTGCTTGAATAATAGTATTAATTACAGAGTCTGAAAAACCTCTGTGACTGGGAACTAGGCATTCAATCTCTACGCCATTAAGTTCAGATATTTTAGATCTGGATGAAAGAAAGGACCTTGAGACAAAAGGGTCTTAGAGGAAGATGCCATGGCAGGTAGCTGGACATCCGAACTAGATCTGCATACCAAATCCTGAGAGGCCACACAGGGGCTATCAGAATTACAGATGATTGTTCCATTTTGATTTTTGAAATCACTCTGGACAGCAAAACTATTGGAGGAAATATATAAGCATATTGGAATGACCAAGGGACTGCTAGAGCATCCGTCATTTCTGCCTGAGGATCTGGGAAGTTTCTTGTTCAAACAAAAGGCCATGAAATCTATTTGAGGAAGACCCCAGATTTGAACAATTTGTAAGAATACATTCTGGTGAAGAGACCATTCTCCCGGGTGTAACAAAAGGCAGAATAGTCCTTATAGTTTCCATCTTGAAAGTTTGAATTCTCATAATTCTGTTTAGTGTTTTCAGATCCAATATTGGGCTGAAGGAATTCTCCTTCTTTGTTACAATAAATAGATTTGAGTTAAAACCATTTTCCTTGTCCCTGTACGGGAACTGGAACAATTACTCCCATAAGTTCTAGATTTGAGACACGTTAGAAAAGCCTGAGCTTTTACCGGGTGTTTTGGAACATGAGTTAGATAAAACCGTCCCCTTGGGGGTTTGATTTTGAAACCAATTTGATATCCCTGCAAGATAATATTCGAAATCCAGGGATTTTGGACAGATTCTGACCAAATTTTCTGGAAAAGTTTTAATTTACCCCATACCAGAAGAACTGTGTTGGGGGCCGCACCTTCATGCTGTTTTCTGAACAGGATTAGGTTTCTTGAATTGTTTAGATTTATTCCAATTAGAAGAAGGTCTACAGGTAGAGCCAGGGGCTTTAGGAGGGGGGGGGAGGCTTTTGATCTTTGTTTCAAAAAGAATGAAAACGATTTGGAGCCTTGAATTCCCCTTTAGATCTATAGTCTTGAGGCAGAAATACTGACTGTCAAATACTGCATCACAAATAAAGAGATTTGCCTCTTGTAGTAAATGTAGAACATTACAACATCCAGGGTCTGAAGAAAATTGCTGAGCAAGATTAGAGAGCAAAAAAGTAGAGGCGGCAGCTACATGAGCAATAGATATAGCTGTCCTAAGGACACAGGGGGGTAGTTATCAAGCCGTCAACCTCAAATACGCTGGAATTCTGCAGCGTATTTGTGGCGAGGCTGATTCGCCTTAGTTATTCAGCCCTAGATACCGGCAAAAGTAGAATTTTGTGACGTAAGCTTCGATCCGCCGGACTCAGTCTGACACAGATCGATTCTTACGTCACTACAGATGTTCCGCACACAAGTGCGGCACAATCTAACTACTTTTGCTAGTTATCAAAAAACTAGCAGGTATGCTCGGCACTTTTCCGGCCCAGCATACCTGGTTTTCAATCCGATCAGCCAATAGAATGCAAGCTCAATCTGATTGGCTGATTGGATCAGCCAATCGGATTGAACTTCAATCTGATTGGCTGATTCAATCAGCCAATCAGATTTTTCCTACCTTAATTCCGATTGGCTGATCGAATCCTATCAGCCAATCAGAATTGAAGGGACGCCATCTTGGATGACGTCCCTTAAAGGAATATCCATTCGTCGGTAGTCGTCGGGAAGAAGAGGATGGCTCCGCATCGGCTCGTCTGAAGATGGCTCCGCTCCGCTCCGGATGGATGAAGATTGAAGACGCCGCTTGGAAGATGACATCGCCCGGATGGAAGAATTCTTCAGCGCCGCCTGGATGATGACTTCATCGGATGGAAGATTTCTTCAGCGCCCCTTGGATGATGACTTCTGCCGCTCCGGATCTCCTCTTCGGTTCCATCGGGGGCTCGGCTGAGTGAAGACGACTCAAGGTAGGATGATCTTCAGGGGGGTAGTGTTAGGTTTTTTTAAGGGGGGTTTGGGTTAGATTAGGGGTATGTGGGTGGTGGGTTTTAATGTTGGGGGGGGGGGGTTGTATTTTTCTTTTACAGGCAAAAGAGCTGTTTTCTTTGGGGCATGCCCCGCAAAAGGCTCTTTTAAGGGCCTGTAAAATAAATATAAATCCTAAAATAGCTACAATGTAATTATTAATTATATTGTAGCTATCTTAGGGTTTATTTTACAGGTAAGTATTTAGTTTTAAATAGGAATAGTTTATTAAAGTATAGTGTAGTGTTAGGTGTAATTGTAACTTAGGTTAGTTTTTATTTTACAGGTAAATTTCTCTTTATTTTAATAGGTAGCTATTAAATAGTTAATAACTATTTAATAGCTATTGTACCTAGTTAAAATAAATTGAAAGTTACCTGTAAAATAAAAATAAATCCTAAGATAGCTACAATATAATTATTATTTATTTTGTAGCTATATTAGGGTTTATTTTAAAGGTAAGTATTTAGTTTGAAATAGGATTAATTTAGTTAATAAGAGAAATATTATTTAGATTTATTTAATTAATATTTAAGTTAGGGGGGTGCTAGGGTTAGTGTTAGACTTAGGTTTAGGGGTTAATAATTTTATTACAGTGGCGGCGGTGTAGTGGGGGGCAGGATAGGGGTTAATAAATGTATTATAGGTGGCGACGGTGTAGGGGGGGGCAGATTAGGGGTTAATAAGTTTAATATAGGTTGCGGCAGGGTCCGGGAGCGGTGGTTTAGGGGTTAAACTATTTATTTAGTTGCGGCGAGGTGCGGGATCAGCAGGATAGGGGTTAATAACTTTTGTTACGGTTGCCTCCAGGCTGGCTGGAAGTTGGACCGTAGAAAAGGATGCTCCTAGCGCTCACCAAAGGAGCAGCAGCACCGTGGACACTATAACTACTGCGTAGCCACCATCAGTAATGCAGACTATATGAACCACCGCTGCTGGGCTGGTATCTCGCCGTCTGCTCTGCGCCCTGGACCTACGACCAGGCTCCAGTAGGCGAACCTCTTCCTTCTGTAGCAATCCCTGTAGCTAAGGGAGTATGAAAAACATAGCAATCCCTGTAGTGATTATAAGCTGTCCCCTACAAACATGAGTCAAAGCTGCAAGTTAGAGGGTCAAAAATAGGTCTGATGTGCTGGAGCACACAGCCTCCTTTTTATTGAGGTTACATGCAAACAGGACACTCTCAGGGGGAGGCATAAAATCCCCCATCACACATTTGATATTAGATAGAGAGACACTCCCTTTGACAGGCCACAACATTACTTCAGCAGATAACATTTTACACACAATAAAACAATGCAGTCCACCTTATCACTACTAGAAGTCTGATTAGACAATGGGAATGTTTTATCAATAAACTTAATTAGATCCCAGCAGACTTGTATTTAGAATAGGTTTCTTGAAGCTGAACAAAATTTAACTCTTAATGGCACACAATGAAACTGAACCAAGTGGGAGAAAGCCAGGGACAAGTCATTTCACAGGTCTGGGGACATAGTCTTAAAGGGGGCATTGTTCACCAAAGTCACAATATGTCCCCAGACGGTTCCCAAAGGGTTACACACACCCAACAAAAGTTAATAGGTTTTCAGGGGCACAATCTTCCAGGGGCCATAGTCATGTGGAAGGAGGCTGGCAAATAGGCTTCTCCAAAATCCAGGGAAGCAGGGCAATTTTCCATTTAAAGGGCCAGTTACAAACAGCAGTTTGTAACAACTTTATTATAGAGGGCGACGGTATAGGGGGGGCAGGATAGGGGTTACTAGGTATAATGTAGGTGGCGGCGGTGTCCAGGAGTGGCGGTTTAGGGGTTAATACATTTATAAGAGTTGCGGCGGGGTCTAGGAGCGGCGGTTTAGGGGTTACTAACTTTATTTAGTTGCGGGGGGCTCCGGGGTCGCTGGTATAGGGGGAAAACAGTGTAGTTTAGTGTGGGTGTTTAGTGACAGGCTAGCAATAAAGCTGTAAAAAAGCCGAAGAGCAGCGAGATCGGATGAGTGATAACTCTCACAGTCCGCTGCTCATCGCCCCGTACTTGGTGCGCGGCTTTTTGACAGCTTTATTGATAACTTAGGCGAACGTATTCAGGTCCGCGGCGGCAATGGTAGGCAAGCTTAGGCTGGCGTATTGAACCGGCGAAGGCAGGTAAAGTAGACGGCTTGTTAACTACCCCTCACAGCCAGTATGTAAATAAGCTCTTCTCAAAAAAGATTCAAGTTTTCTATCTAAAGGATCTTTGAAAGAAGTACTATCTTCTAGTACGTTTAGCTAGAGAAGAAATAGCCCCATCTACTTTAGGGATAGTTTCCCATAGCTCCAAATTGGTAACAGGTAAAGGATACAATTTTTTAAACCTAGACAAAGGGTTAAAAGAAGGTACTAGGTTTAGACCATTCCTTAGATATAATATTAGAGACTGCATTAGAAACAGGAAAAATCTCTGGAATATCAATATCAGACTTAAAAAAGGAATTTAACTTGTTACAAGGAATATCCTCAGAAGGTTTAGCTTCTTCAATTCCTAAAGTGACTAAAACTTCTTTTGAAAGAGAATGAATATGCTCAATTTTAAACAAAATAGAAGATTTATCTTCAGATGAGGGAGCCTCAGTATCAGACGATTCATCATCATGAGAAGATATGTCAGTATAGTTTTATCAGTACATACTTTACCCACCTCTACCCACCCAACCTCTACAAAAGCTATCCTGTACACCGACTATGTTTACAGCGCTGCGGAATCTGTTGGCGCTCTACAAATACCTGATAATAATAATAATAATACTTTACTAGATGAAGGTAAAACGTGGGCTGATCTCTTATACTTATTTGAAGGCGGAATATCAGTCAGGGCCTTCTCAATTGAAGCAGCAATAAATTTCTTCATTGCTAATGGTACGCCATCTATCCATAGGAATATCATTAGGGCGTGATAGATATATAATACATGAGTCACATAAAGTTGCTGAAGAAGGCAGAATGTTCCATTATGGCATATAAATAAATTTGTAGAATAAAGTAAAACAAATTACAGTTTTTGTAAAAAAATCTTTCTTGCTTAAAAAGAACTTTGAGGATTAGAAAAGTCTTTGTTGAATAAAATAAGTATATAAAAACACTATATAGAGTGCTTTATAGATTTATCTGTCAACAAGTGTAGGTGTTCTTCCAAGTAAGGCTCAAGATATATGGGGAGGGGATCCCAAAAAATTGTATGCAGAAATATGCAGAAATATCAGTACTGACGAATATAGTGTGCCAACATCAAATAAGTATTAGTAGATTGTCAGAAATACCAGGATTTCAAAGCTTGTCAACAGTCACGTCTTTCGGGTACAGCATGTATGGTAGCGGTTCAGAAACGGAATAGAGTAACAACTCACCAGGGTGTTTTCAACCTCTTCATCCGAATATTGGCTTACCACTGCCTCTCAAAGGGCCTTGCTTCTCCGTAAAGACTTTACACTGCCTTCAGCGTCTGTTGCGATGTTGCACAACTAGGATTGGCCTCTGTTCCGTGTACTTCTGGTCCGTGTCGAGCCGTTCAGCCAATGGGATCCCCTACTACGTTTCCGTAGCCCCTGGCTCTGTTGTGACCTCCTGTATGCCGAAATCCAACCCGGTAAGCTTTATCAAAGTTATTTACAAATAAACCGGCTGAGTCTCAAGGCATATTGTGAAATAAAACTCTTGCAGCTTTATTAGAAACCAATTTTCTTCAACAGGATAAATGGAGTACTGCTCCAGCTGATCTTATGAAATTTATTTGGTTTTAAAAGAGAATTTATCCATTTATCCTGTTGAAGAAAATTGGTTTCTAATAAAGCTGCAAGAGTTTTATTTCACAATATGCTTTATAGATTATAAACTTATTGCAGCATAAAGCCCCTATACTAAATGAGGGCGTCTAAGAGATGTTAAGGATTCCTATTTGAAAGGAAAAAAGAGTGCGAAATTCACGGCAAAAAAGCGTGCGGGACAAAAAAGGTGCAAAATCATGACGTCATAAGGGGCAGGGTTTAAATGAGATGCTACATTAGAAAGAAAAAAACAAGCGCAGCTGATGAGTGGCAAAAACCACGAAACAGTCTGTCCTGGGATGGTTATGAATCACCGCACTAATCCTAGCTAAGTTTATAAGCTGTGTGAACAGCAATACTTTGGCGTAAAGGGAACCTGCTGAAAAGCAGACTGAAGTAAAAAGGTGTGTCATTGTGTACTTAATTTGCATATCTTACCCAGAATCCTTTTCTGCATTGGAAACAGTGTAATTCAGAGGTTTTCTGTGGGAAAACAAGCCTCTAGGCCTGTCTAGATTTGTTAATGAACTACACAATGAGTTATTTTTTCTATATTTTGTGCGGAGTGGAGGATTTTAAACTCACCTTTTATCTCCCCCTAATTTAAAATGTTGTTGTATTCTGCCCGGAATCAACTTCACCCAGCAGTGATTCTAACCTTCTCCCAGCTGATGAGTGGCAAAAACCACGAAACAGTCTGTCCTGGGATGGTTATGAATCACTGCACTAACCCTAGCTAAGTTTATAAGCTGTGTGAACAGCGATACTTTGGCGTAAAGGGAACCTGCTGAAAAGCAGACTGAAGTAAAAAGGTGTGTCATTGTGTACTTAATTTGCATATCTTACCCAGAATCCTTTGCTGCATTGGAAACAGTGTAATTCAGAGGTTTTCTGTGGGAAAACAAGCCTCTAGGCCTGTCTAGATTTGTTAATGAACTACACAATGAGTTATTTTTTCTATATTTTGTGCGTAGTGGAGGATTTTAAACTCACCTTTTATCTCCCCCTAATTTAAAATGTTGTTATATATATATATATATATATATATATATATATATATATATATATATATATATATATATATATATATGAGAGTAAGTTGAAAACTGTAAAGGGAGACAGGAGATGAATCTCTGCGACCGATTAACAGAAAAGCCACATTAAGGTATATACAGAGGTAGAAACATGATAACCTTAGGCAATACTCTCCTTACTTCCCTCTGGCATGGCAAAAACAGCACTCTGAGAAAAAAACGGACTTCAATATACACTCAAGCACCTATCATTAAAACACATCATACTTTAACCACCTCCAAAGGAGGCAAAGTTTAAACTGAGATATGAGTGAGGTGGGTGAGGTATTTTATAGACTTTGAGGTTAGGAAAACTTTGCCTCCTCATGGTGGGAATGTATATCCCATGTGTAACAAATCATGGACTCTCGCCACCTATATGACAGAAAAGCAGCTATCGCGTAATTGCGATGATCAAACAGAACTGCACTAAACTGAAAGACTTTGACAGTGAAAGTTAAATACTACCTGAAATGTAACAAAAAAAAAAAAAGTATTGCTGTAAAGATGTAGAAAAAGCAGGCATATAAACTAGATTTTGCAATGACATGTTAAAGAGATACTGAGCCAAAAAAATTTCTTTCATGATTCAGATAGAGAATGCAATTTTAAGCAACTTTCTAATTTACTGCTATTAATTTTTCTTCATTCTCTTGGTATCTTTATTTGAAAAAGCAGGAATCTAAGCTTACGAGCCGGCCTATCTTTGGTTCAGAATCTGGGTAGCACTTGCTGATTGGTGGCTAAATGTAGCCACCAATCAGCAAGCGCTATCCAAGGTGTTGAACCAAAAATGGGCCCGGCTCCTATGCTTACATTACTGCTTTTTCAATTAAAGATACCAAGAGAACGAAGAAAAATTAATAATAGGAGTAAATAAGAAAGCTACTAAAAATTGCATTCTCTATCTGAATCATAAAAGAAAAAAATTGGGTTCAGTATTTAACCCCTTAGCGACCAGACTATTTTTCCATTTTCTTACCGTTTTACATTTCTGCTGGGTTTGTGTTTAACTGTAATTTTCCTCTTATTCATTTACTGTACCCACACATATTATATACCGTTTTTCTCGCCATTAAATGGACTTTCTAAAGATACCATTATTTTCATCATATCTTATAATTTACTATAAAAATTTGTTTTAAATATGACAAAAAGTGAAAAAAACACACCTTTTTCTAACTTTGACCCCCAAAATCTGTTACACATCTACAACCACTAAAAAAACTCCCATGCTAAATAGTTTCTAAATTTTGTTCTGAGTTTAGAAATATCCAATGTTTACATATTCTTTGCTTTTTTTGCAAGTTATAGGGCAATAAGTACAAGTAGCACTTTGCTATTTCCAAACCATTTTTTTTTTTTTTCAAAATTAGCGATAGTAACATTGTAACACTGATATCTGTCAGGAATCCCTGAATAACCCTTCACATGTAGATATTTTTTTTTAGTAGACAACCCAAAGTATTGATCTAGGCCCATTTTGGTACATTTCATGCCACCATTTCACCGTCAAACGCGTTCAAATAAAATAAAATTGTTAAATTGTTAACCTCCCTGATATAGCTCCCACCCACCAACGATCGGCACCATCGCTGGCCAATGCAGAGAGGGCCACAGAGTGGCTCTCTCTGCATCAGATGCCTAAAAAATGTTATTGCAGGATGCCTCAATATTGAGGCATCACTGCAATAACATGAAAGGAACTGGAAGCGACCACGATCACTTCCAGTGCTTGAAAACCCTGAGGCCATTAAGTGACATTTTTTGTAGGACGTACCCTGTACGTACTTGGTCCTTAAGGGGTTAAAGAAGGGGAAAGCACCCATGGAGTTTAATGCATCTATACATTCCATCAGGTGTCTAGACAGTTTGAAATGGTTGTTAAATAAAACTTGCTTATTTTAGAGAATAAATGAATACCTCAAACATCACACTTCAACATTGCTTATATTTGTGTATTATACACTAACTTTCTCTGCTGTTGTTAAAAGACACGATGCAGAAGGTGCCTTATCGTAGGGGCCAGTATATACCCAATGGTGTGAAACCAAATACCATATAGTTTGATGTTAGAACAAAGTGGTTGGAAAACATTTACTCTAAGTTCATAGTAACGAATTCTACAAGGCCCTATCCTGAAAACAATTCTACTAGAGAGGATGCAATTTAAATTTTATTAAAAAAAAATGGGGGGTGATCAAGCCCCCAGTGTAGCAGCAGAAAATACTTCAAGGGCCACTTTTTGTTGTTTAAAAAGAAAGATAATCCCTTTATTACCCATTCCCCAGTTTTGCATAACCAACACAGTTATAATAATATACGTTTTTACATCTGTAATTACCTTGTATCTAAGCTTCTGCTGACTGCCCCCTTTTTTCAGTTCTTTTGACAGACCTGCATTTTAGCCAATCAGTGCTCACTCCTAGGTCACTTCATGTGCATGAGCTCAATATTATCTATATGATAACACACAAACTAATGCCCTCTAGTGGTCAAAATGCATTCAGATTAGAGGCAGTCTTCAAGTTTTAAGAAATTAGCATACGAACCTCTTAGGTTTAGCTTTCAACTAAGATTACTAAGAGAAAAGCAAAATAGGTGATAATAGTAAATTGGGGAGTTGTTTAAAATTACATGCCCTATTTAAATCATGAAAGTTTTTTTTTGGACTTGACTGTCCCTTTAAAGGGACTTTTTACTCAGCAACCTTCTACATTTCAAATTGAACAAGTATTAAGGTCAGATTACCAGTGGAGCGCTATTTAGTGCTTTCACTAGAGCACTAATTGTGTTTGAAGGAAACTTTTTGCGCGCGTTTGGTTGTGCTCGTATTATGAATTGAAAGTAAAGAGTTATCGCACTCATGCTAACCCAACGCACACAAAAAGCTGAATTTACAATATTGCGCGCATGATAACCTATTCCCCCATAGAACTCAATGGAGAAAAAACTCTTGCACTAACCTCATCAAATATTCTCATGTGCTTTAACCCAACATGTAAATATGAATATTTCACATTCCAATGTTGGTACAATATATATCTATATACACACACACACATACATATATATATTGATATCTATTTAAAAAATAGAACATTGGAATGTGAAATATTTACAGTAAATACACAGTTAAACACTTTATTAAATATGAATATTGCATTAATATCTTTTTACATGTTTTTATCTACAAAGGGCTCCAATGCACTTACTATATATATATGTGTACATATGTATTTATGTGTGTATATGTGTATATTTGCTGTAAATACATATATACACATACTGTATAAATACATATGTACACACATATAAACATATACTGTATATATATATATATATATATATATATATATATATATATATATACATACATACATATACATCTTTAGACACGTATATGTATGTATCTATATGTTAAAGCACTTTTCCTGCCTTTTTTTCTAACACCTGAGACCTCATATCTTTGAGTCTTTATAACTTTTGTGTGCAATATTTTTTTAAATAATTTTATTAGATGGTGTTAATATGAGTGTAAGTGTACTTTGTAATGTATTTTTGATGTGTTTTGTGCAACTTTTTAGTTTTGTGAAACAGTTAACCACAGCTCTGAGGTCGTGGTTATCATTCTAGTGTAAATTACAATTGTGTTCATGTGTTCGCATTTACTTTTAACTGGTAATACAAGCGCAATTTACCCTGCGCACAAACGATTGGGAAAACCCAATGTCACTTGTGCACAAAAGTTTGCGCTCCACTCATAATCTGTTTGGGTTTTTTTACTTAAAAAAATGTGAAGTGAAAGCTTTTTAAATCTAAACTAAACTAAAAAAAAGTATCTGTATATGTTTAGCTAATGCTCTTTGGCTGATTGGTGGGGGTAGATTTATCAAGCTATCTACCCCGTATTTTCCGCCTCGCCGGAAATAGAAGTTAAGAAGCAGCGGTAGTAAGGCCGCTGCTCCTTAACTTTGTGGCAGACTGCAATCATCATGATCAGATACAATCGGGTCGCGAATGTGCAGGGGGCGGCATTGCACAAGCATTTCACTAGAAATGCTTGTGCAATGATAAATGCTGGCAGCGTCATTTAGTGATTTCGGGCGGACATGATTCACTACGGCCCCTTAGGCTCAATGTACCTATCAGCTAGTAAACCTGAACGAATACTGCTGCATTAGTTTCAATTATCCTGTAGAATAGAAAACTTGGTCCTGCTGATTTATTAGAATGAGCTTTATTCATTCAGATAAGCAGATTTTTCCATACAAGTTATAACTTAAAGGGACAGTGAATACTTTGAGTCTGTAATATAAAATGCTTAAGTATGCACAGTAAAACAACTTTACATCATACTTTCATTATCTATTGTTTCCCCCTTTTCCTGTAATTTAAAGGGATATGAAACCCATTTTTTTCTTCTTTCATGATTCAGATAGAACATGCAATTTGAAGCAACTTTCTAATTTACTCCTATTATTAATTTTTCTTTGTTCTCTGGGTATCTTTATTTGAAAAAGCAGGAATGTACGCATAGGAGACAGCCCATTTTTGTTCAGCACCTGGGTAGCGCTTGCTGATTGGTGGCTAAATGTAGACACCAATCAGCAAGTACTACCCAGGGTGCTGGGCTCCATACTCAAGTCCATATTGGCTCCTTCAAATTAGGAAAGTGTTAGATAGTTTGACCATTGAAAAACAATTGCAGCAAACACAGTGTTAATCTATTTTAATAGCATTCAGATTTGTTAATCTATTGACTGCAGAAAAAAATATTGTAGTTACAATGCTAGCCTACACCATACCTTCTAACTGTTTGACATTAACAGGTTTGTCACTGGTCTGGCTTACTAGCCACCTGCAGCTGTTCATTGTCCTGGTTTTAAAGGGACATGAAACCCAAAAAAAATCTTTGATGATTCAGATAGAGAATACAATTTTAAACAACTTTCCAATTTACTTCTATTATTTAATTTGCTTCCTTCTCTTGTTATCCTTTGCTGAAATGTTTATCTAGGCAAGCTCAGGGGCAGCAGAGAACCTAGGTTCTAGCTGTTGATTGGTGGCTGCATTTATATATTGATTGTGATTGGCTCACCCATGTGTTCAGTTAGAAACCATTAGTGCATTACTGCTCCTTTAACAAATGATACCAAGAGAATGAAACAGATTAGATAACAGAAGAAAGTTGTTTAAAATTGTATTCTCTATCTGAATCATGAAAGAACATTTTTGGGTTTCATGTCCCTTTAAGGGGCTGTGCACAACTTGAAGCCAGAAGGGATGGTGTGCTGCCTCTGTATAAGCGGTACTTCTCTTTTGTCAGTTGATGTTGTGCAAGTCATTAACTACAGAATAGGCAAAGCATCCCCATACCTCAATTTGTAGCATATTTATTTGTAAGTTTTACATGCTGTGGTGTAAGCCTCTCAAGCTTCTATCTCCTCACATGAACTCTTTGGGGTAGATTTACCAAGCAGCGGATGTTGCTATCTTCCCCTGTACTTTCCGGCTCACCGGAAATGTAAGTTAAGAAGCAGCGGTCATAAGACCGCTGCTCCTTAACTCGTCCGCCACCCCTGAGGCAGTGGACAGCAATCAGCCCGATCAGATACAATCGGGTTGATTGACACCCCCTGCTAGCGGCCGATTGCCTGCAAATGTGCAGGGGACGGCATTGCACAAGCATTTCACGAGATGCTGTCTGCATTTATCGATGTGCGGCGGACATGATGCGCTACAGCGGATCATGTCCGCTTGCACTATGATAATTCGGCCCCTTTGACTGCAGCCAAAAATGTCACATTTTTATTGCTTGGCCCATGCAAACATATCAGATTTTTTTCCCCCTTTCAATTAAAAATTGATTTAATGTCCACTACTGTCCCATGAACACCACACTTTGCCTGTTATCTTTAGACTGTGTTTTACTTGGTAGGAGATACATATACTGTTAGTTTGATATACTGGTCTTCTCATGGTCACTTAAAGGGACAGTAAACACTGTGTAATTACAAGACATTTCTGCTGTGTTGCTATAGAATAAAAAAATCAGCTAAGTCTAAACGTTTTAAAACAAATTAACATCCTTTTTTCCGCAATTATTTTTCAATAGCCAAACTCCACCCACCATTTTCCTTATTTTGAGGAGCCAATTTTGGCTTTAGTCCATGGACAACAAGCCTAGCCACTGTCATACTGCTTGTATAAAATGGATTGTTTTGCGGTTGTTATCTGATAAATCCAATAAGGTACATATGTAGCAGAGTTAGCCTTGATAAGTCAGCAGGGTGCTTTTCAAGTTCTGAGAATAAGAAATTGCTCAATTTTCAGAGCTAAAAGGGGGCAGAATAAATAATGAAAATATATTACAAAATTGTTTCATTAAGCATAACTAAATATTTTATATAAGAATCTCAAGGTGTTAATCTCCCTTTAAAGGGACAGTCTAGGCCAAAATAAACTTTTATGATTCAGACAGAGCATGTAATTTTAAACAATTTTCCAATTTACTTTTATCACCAATTTTGCGTTGTTCTCTTGGTATTCTTAGTTGAAAGCTTAACCTAGGAGGTTCATATGTTAATTTCTTAGACCTTGAAGGCCACTTCTTTTCAGAATGCATTTTAACAGTTTTTCACCACTAGAGTGTGTTAGTTCACGTATTTCATATAGATAACACTGTACTCGTGCACGTGAAGTTATCTGGGAGCAGGCACTGATTGGCTAAACTGCAAGTCTGTCAAAAGAACTGAAATAAAGGGGCAGTTTACAGAGGCTTAGATACAAGATAATCACAGAGGTTAAAAGTATATTATTATAACTGTGTTGGTTATGCAAAATTGGGGAATGGGTAATAAAGGGATTATCTATCTTTTAAAACAATAAAAATTCTGGTGTAGACTTTCCCTTTAAGGTCTGCTTGGTCTTTGTTTGGATGGAAATAGTTTGATTTCAGAAAATATCTTCAGTGTGTGTGCTCTAATGGTCCCATAGAAATATTCAACATAGATGCAATTTGGCACCTGGAAAGTTTTTCAGCTTTCAGGAGAACCACTTGTCCTTGAATTGCTTCACTAAGCTCCTATGACATAATTACAAAAGGTATTTTAACTACTTTCCTTTTTCAAAGCCACTAACAGGAGCACTTGAAGGAACACAAATTAATAACTGATGTTTATCATTAAAAACAAATAAAAAAAACATGTACTAGGATGTTAGTTTTTGAATGAAATGTGCCAGTTTTAAACGTGCAAAATAGTGAATGATGAGTTTATTCATATATATGTCAGAATAAAATTGTAACAAGAAGATGAAAAACATAATTTATGTAAGAATTTACCTGATAAATTCATTTCTTTCATATTGGCAAGAGTCCATGAGCTAGTGACGTATGGGATATACATTCCTGCCAGGAGGGGCAAAGTTTCCCAAACTTTAAAATGCCTATAAATACACCCCCCACCACACCCACAATTCAGTTTAACGAATAGCCAAGAAGTGGGGTGATAAGAAAGGAGCGAAAGCATCAACATGGAATTGGAATAATTGTGCTTTATACAAAAAAATCATAACCACCATAAAAAGGGTGGGTCTCATGGACTCTTGCCAATATGAAAGAAATGAATTCATCAGGTAAATTCTTACATAAATTATGTTTTTTTTCATGTAATTGGCAAGAGTCCATGAGCTAGTGACGTATGGGATAGCAAATACCCAAGATGTGGCACTCCACGCAAGAGTCACTAGAGAGGGAGGGATAAAAATAAAGACAGCCAATTCCGCTGAAAAATTAATCCACAACCTAAATCAAAAGTTTTAATCTTATAAAGAAAAAAACTGAAATTATAAGCAGAAGAATCAAATTGAAACAGCTGCCTGAAGTATTTTTCTACCAAAAACTGCTTCTGAAGAAGAGAAAACATCAAAATGGTAGAATTTAGTAAAAATAAGCAAAGAAGACCAAGTTGCTGCTTTGCAAATCTGATCAACAGAAGCTTCATTCTAAAAAACCCAGGAAGTGGAAACTGACCTAGTAGAATGAGCCGTAAACCTCTGAGGTGGGGATTTACCCGACTCTAAATAAGCATGAAGAATCAAAAGCTTTAACCAAGACGGCAAAGAAATGGCAGAAGCCTTCTGACCTTTCCTAGAACCAGAAAATATAATAAATGGACTAAAAGTCTTTCTGAAATCTTTAGTAGCTTCAACATAATATTTCGAAGCTCTTACCACTTCCAAAGAATGTAAGGATCTATCCAGAAAATTCTTAGGATTAGGACATAAAGAAGGGACAACAATTTCTCTACTAATGTTGGAGCTCACAACTTTAGGTAAAAATTTAAACGAAGTCCGCAAAAACCGCCTTATCCTGATGAAAAATCAGAAAAGGAGACTCACAAGAAACTGGAAAGGTTTCATATAAAAATGAGAAAAGGGAATCGAATCCAATGCTGCAGTCATGAGACCTAAAACTTCCATGCATATAGCTACTGAAGGAAATAATAGAGACTGAAGGTTCCGACAAGCTAAACCCAATATAATTGTCTCTTGTCTGTTAGAGACAAAGACATTGACACAATCTATCTGGAAACCTAAAAAAGGTGACCCTTGTCTGAGAAATCAAGGAGCTTTTGATAAAAAGATCCTCCAACCATGTCTTTGAAGAAACAACAAAAGTTTAATCGTATGAGATTCTGCAGAACGAAAAGACTGAGCAAGTACCACAATATCGTCCAAATAAGGAAACACTGAGAACCTTGAAAAGATTCTTAGAGCTGTCGCTAGGCCAGAAGGAAAAGCAACAAATTGGTAATGCTTGTCTAAAAAAGAAAATCACAGAAAATGAAAATAATCTGAATTAAAACAGAATATGAAGATATGCATCCTGTAAGTCTATTGTAGGCAAATAATGCCCTTGCTGAACAAAAGGCAGAATAGACCTTATAATCACCATTCTGAAAGATGGTACTCTAACATGACAATTCAAAAGTTTTTCTTTCTTTGGGACAATGAATAGTTCTGAATAAAACCCCAGACCCCGTTCCTGAAACGGAACTGGTATGAATACTCCAGATAACTCCAGGTCTGAAACACACTTCAGGAAAGTCTGAGCCTTTACTGGAATAGCTAGAATATGTGAGAGAAAAAAAGACTTCTCACAGGCGGTCTTACTCTGAATCCTATTCTCTACCCCAATCTAAGAAGTTTGGACCGAATTGAACCAAACAACTTTAGAAAAATCTTAACCTGCCCCCTACCAGCTAAGCTGGAATAAGGGCCGCACCTTCATGCGAATTTGGGGGCCGACTTTGATCTTTTAAATGGTTTGAATTCATTCCATTTTGAAGAACGCTTCCAATTAAAAACATGTTACTTGGGGAAGAAACATAATTTATGTAAGAACTTACCTGATAAATTCATTTCTTTCATATTAGCAAGAGTCCATGAGCTAGTGACGTATGGGATATACATTCCTACCAGGAGGGGCAAAGTTTCCCAAACCTTAAAAGGAATTGGAATAATTGTGCTTTATACAAAAAAATCATAACCACCACAAAAAAAGGGTGGGCCTCATGGACTCTTGCTAATATGAAAGAAATTAATTTATCAGGTGAGTTCTTACATAAATTATGTTTTCTTTCATGTAATTAGCAAGAGTCCATGAGCTAGTGACGTATGGGATAATGACTACCCAAGATGTGGATCTTTCCACGCAAGAGTCACTAGAGAGGGAGGGATAAAATAAAGACAGCCAATTCCTGCTGAAAATAATCCACACCCAAAATAAAGTTTAATGAAAACATAAGCAGAAGATTCAAACTGAAACCATTGCCTGAAGTACTTTTCTACCAAAAACTGCTTCAGAAGAAGAAAACACATAAAAAATGGTAGAATTTAGTAAAAGTATGCAAAGAGGACCAAGTTGCTGCTTTGCAAATCTGATCAACCGAAGCTTCATTCCTAAACGCCCAGGAAGTAGAAACTGACCTAGTAGAATGAGCTGTAATCCTTCGAGGCGGAGTTTTACCCGACTCGACATAGGCATGATGAAATAAAGATTTCAACCAAGATGCCAAAGAAATGGCAGAAGCTTTCTGGCCTTTTCTAGATCCGGAAAAGATGACAAATAGACTAGAAGTCTTTCGGAAAGACTTAGTAGCTTCAACATAATAATACAAAGCTCTAACAGCATCCAAAAAATGCAATGATTTCTCCTTAGAATTCATAGGATTAGGACATAATGAAGGAACCACAATTTCTCTACTAATGTTGTTAGAATTCACAACCTTAGGTAAAAAATTCAAAAGAAGTTTGCAGCACCGCCTTATCCTGATGAAAAATCAGAAAAGGAGACTCACAAGAAAGAGCAGATAATTCAGAGACTCTTCTGGCAGAAGAGATGGCCAAAAGAAACAAAACTTTCCAAGAAAGTAATTTAATGACCAAAGAATACATGGGTTCAAAAGGAGGAGCTTGAAGAGCCCCCAGAACCAAATTCAAACTCCAAGGAGGAGAAATTGACTTAATGACAGGTTTTATACGAACCAAAGCTTGTACAAAACCATGAATATCAGGAAGATTAGCAATCTTTCTGTGAAAAAGAACAGAAAGAGCAGAGATTTGTCCATTCAAGGAACTTGCGGACAAACCTTTATCTAAACCATCCTGAAGAAACTGTAAAATTCTCGGTATTCAAAAAGAATGCCAAGAAAAATGATGAGAAAGACACTAAGAAATATAAGTCTTCCAGACTCTATAATATATCTCTCTAGATACAGATTTACGAGCCTGTCACATAGTATTAATCACAGAGTCAGAGAAACCTCTTTGACCAAGAATCAAGCGTTCAAACTCCATACCTTAAAATTTAAGGATTTGAGATCCTGATGGAAGAAAGGACCTTGCGACAGAAAGTCTGGTCTTAACGGAAGAGTCCACAGCTGGCAAGAGGCCATCCGGACAAGATCCGCATACCAAAACCTGTGAGGCCATGCTGGAGCTACCAGCAGGACAAACGAGCATTCCTTTAGAATCTTGGAGAATACTCTTGGAAGAAGAACTAGAGGCGGAAAGATATAGGCAGGATGATACTTCCAAGGAAGTGATAATGCATCCACTGCCTCCGCCCGAGGATCCCGGGATCTGGACAGATACCAGGGAAGTTTCTTGTTTAGATGAGAAGCCATCAGATCTATTTCTGGGAGTTCCCACATTTGAACAATCTGAAGAAATACCTCTGGGTGAAGAGACCATTCGCCCGGATGCAACGTTTGGCGACTGAGATAATCCGCTTCCCAATTGTCTATACCTGGGATATGAACCGCAGAGATTAGACAGGAGCTGGATTCCGCCCAAACCAAAATTCGAGATACTTCTTTCATAGCCAGAGGACTGTGAGTCCCTCCTTGATGATTGATGTATGCCACAGTTGTGACATTGTCTATCTGAAAACAAATGAACAACTCTCTCTTCAGAAGAGGCCAAGACTGAAGAGCTCTGAAAATTGCACGGAGTTCAAAAATATTGATCGGTAATCTCACCTCCTGAGATTCCCAAACCCCTTGTGCCGTCAGAGACCCCCACACAGCTCCCCAACCTGTAAGACTTGCATCTGTTGAGATTATAGTCCAGGTCGGAAGAACAAAGAAGCCCCCTGAACTAAACGATGGTGATCTGTCCACCACGTCAGAGAGTGTCGTATAATCGGTTTAAAGATATTAATTGAGATAACTTTGTGTAATCCCTGCACCATTGGTTCAGCATACAGAGCTGAAGAGGTCGCATGTGAAAACGAGCAAAGGAGATCGCATCCGATGCGGCAGTCCTAAGACCTAAAATTTCCATGCATAAGGCTACCAAAGGGAATGATTGTGACTAAAGGTTTTGACAAGCTGATATCAATGCTAAACTTCTCTTGTCTGACAAGGACAGAGTCATAGACACTGAATCTATCTGGAAACCTAAAAAGGTTACCCTTGTCTGAGGAATCAATGAATTTTTTGGTAAATTGATCCTCCAACCATGATCTTGAAGAAACAACACAAGTCGATTCGTATGAGATTCTGCGAAAATGTGAAGACTGAGCAAGTACTAAGATATCGTCCAAAATAAGGAAATACCAAAACCCTGTTCTCTGATTACAGACAGAAGGGCACCGAGAACCTTTGAAAAAAATCTTGGAGCTGATGCTAGGCCAAACGGTAGAGCCACAAAACTCGTAATGCTTGTCTAAAAAGAGAATCTCAGAAACTAAAAGTGATCTGGATGAATCGGAATATGCAGATATGCATCCTGTAAATCTATTGTAGACATATAATGCCCTTGCTAAACAAAAGGCAGGATAGTCCTACAGTTACCATCTTGAATGTTGGTATCCTTACATAACGATTCAATATTGATAGATCCGGAACTGATCTGAAGGAATTGACCTTCTTTGGTACAATGAAGAGATAGAATAAAACCCCAGCCCCTGTTCCAGAACTGGAACTGGCATAATTACTCCAGCCAACTCTAGATCTGAAACACATTTCAGAAATGCTGAGCCTTTGCTGGGTTTACTGGGACACGGGAAAGAAGAAAATCTCTTTGCAGGAGGCCTTAACTTGAAGCCAATTCTGTACCTTTCTGAAACAATGTTCTGAAACCAGAGATTGCGAACGGAATTGATCCAAATTTCTTTGAAGAAAACGTAATCTGCCCCATACCAGCTGAGCTGGAATGAGGGCCGCACCTTCATGGGTACTTAGGAGCTGGCTTTGGATTTCTATAAGGCTTGGATATATTCCAAACTGGAAATGGTTTCCAAACTGATACCGCTCCTGAGGATGAAGGATCAGGCTTTTGTTCCTTGTTGTGAGGAAAGGAACGAAAACGATTATTAGACCTAAATTTACCTTAGATTTTTTATCCTTTGGTAAAAAAAATTCCCTTCCCTCCAGTAACAGTTGAGATAATAGAATCCAACTGAGAACCGAATAATTTATTACCCTGGAAAGAAAGGGATAGCAAAGTAGACTTAGAAGACATATCAGCATTCCAAGTTTTAAGCCATAAAGCTCTTCTAGCTAAAAAAGCTAGAGACATATACCTGACATCAACTCTAATGATATCAAAAGATGGTATCACAAATAAAATTATTAGCATGTTATAGAATAATAATAATGCTATAAAATTATGATCTGTTACTTGTTGCGCTAAAGCTTCTAACCAAAAAGTTGAAGCTGCAGCAACATCCGCTAAAAATATAGCAGGAGTAGAGACAGCCCCATTAACCTTAGGGATTTTGTCCCAAAAACTCTAATCTGTCAGATGGCACAGGATATAATTGCTTAAAACGTTTTAGAAGGAGTAAATGAATTACCCAAATTATTCCATTCCCTGGAAATTACTTCAGAAATAGCATCAGGGAGAGAAAACACTTCTGGAATAACTACAGGAGATTTAAAAACCTTATTTAAATGTTTAGATTTAGTATCAAGAGGACCAGAATCCTCTATTTCTAATGCAATTAATACTTCTTTAAGTAAAGAACGAATAAATTCCATCTTGAACAAATACGAAGATTTATCAGCATCAACCTCTGAGACAGAAACCTCTGAACCAGAAGAACCATTATCAGTATCAGAATGATGATGTTCATTTAAAAATTCATCTGAAAAAAGAGAAGTTTTAAAAGACTTTTATGTATACTAGAAGGAGAAATAACAGACATAGCCTTCTTAATGGATTTAAAAATAAAATCTCTTATGTTATCAGGAACACTCTGAAAATTAGATGTTGACGGAACAGCAACAGGTAATGTAACAGTACTAAAGGAAATTTTATCTGCATTAATAAGTTTGTCATGACATGCAAAACAAACAACAGCTGGAGAAACAGATACCAAAAGTTTATAGCAGATACACTTAGCTTGGTAGCTCCAGCACCGGGCAGCGATTTTCCTGAAGTATCTTCTGACTCAGTTGCAACGTGGAACATCTTGCAATATGTAATAGAAAAAAACAACATATAAAGCAAAATTGATCAAATTCCTTAAATGACAGTTTCAGGAATGGGAAAAAAATGCCAGTGAACAAGCTTCTAGCAACCAGAAGCAATAAATAATGAGACTTAAATAATGTAGAGACAAAAATGACGCCCATATTTTTTAGCGCCAAATAAGACGCCCACATTATTTGGCGCCTAAATGCTTTTGGCGCCAAAAATTACGCCACATCCGGAACGCCGACACTTTTGACGCAAAAAAAGTCAAAAAATGACACAACTTCCGGCGACACGTATGACGCCGGAAATAGAAAAAAAATTTTGCGCCAAAAAAGTCCGCGCCAAGAATGACGCAATAAAATGAAGCATTTTCAGCCCCCGCGAGCCTAACAGCCCACAGGGAAAAAGTCAAATTTTTTAAGGTAAGAAAAAATGATTGATTCAAATGCATTATCCCAAATATGAAACTGACTGTCTGAAAATAAGGAATGTTGAACATCCTGAGTCAAGGCAAATAAATGTTTGAATACATATATTTAGAACTTTATAAAAAAGTGCCTAACCATAGCTTAGAGTGTCACAGAAAATAAGACTTACTTACCCCAGGACACTCATCTACATATAGCAGATAGCCAAACCAGTACTGAAACGAAAATCAGCAGAGGTAATGGTATATATATATATATATAAGAGTATATCGTCGATCTGAAAAGGGAGGTAAGAGATGAATCTCTACGACCGATAACAGAGAACCTATGAAATAGACCCCGTAGAAGGAGATCATTGCATTCAAATAGGCAATACTCTCCTCACATCCCTCTGACATTCACTGCACGCTGAGAGGAAAACCGGGCTCCAACCTGCTGCGGAGCGCATATCAACGTAGAATCTAGCACAAACTTACTTCACCACCTCCATAGGAGGCAAAGTTTGTAAAACTGATTTGTGGGTGTGGTGAGGGGTGTATTTATAGGCATTTTAAGGTTTGGGAAACTTTGCCCCTCCTGGTAGGAATGTATATCCCATACGTCACTAGCTCATGGACTCTTGCTAATTACATGAAAGAAATTAGGATTACGTTCCTTATTAAGAATAAAAACTAATATAAGCTTAAGTTTTACTCTTAGAACTTAATCTTGAAGCAAAAAAACTCCCTTCCCCAGAGTAACAGTTGAAAGTATTGAATCCAATAGTGAACCAAATAATTTATTACCTTGGAAAAATAAAAATCTGGATTTTAGAAATCAAATTAGCATTCCAAGATTTAAGTCACAAAGTTCTTCTAGCTAAAATAGCTAAAGACATAGATTTAACCTCAATTGTGAAAATATAAAAAAAATGAAATCACAAATGAAATTATTAGCATGTTGAATCAACTTAACAATGCTGAACAAATCATAATCCAATACTTGTTGCGCTAAAGTATCCAACCAAAAAGTTGAAGCAGTTGCAACATAAGCCAAATAAATTGCAGGCCTAAGAAAAGGACCTGAAAATAAAATAATTTTCCTTGGATAAGATACAAGATTCCCATCTGAAGAAACTTAAAAATAAATACTATTTTCCATAGGAATAGTAGTATGTTTAGCAAGAGTAGAGATAGCCCCATTAACTTTGGGGATCTTTCCCCAAAACTCCAAACTAACTGCTGGCAAAGGATACAATTTAAAAACCTTAAAGAAGGAATAAAAGAAGTACCAGGCCTATTCCATTCCCTAGTATCAGTAACTGGAAAAAAACCTCTGAAGAAACCACAGGAGGTTAATAAGCAGAATTTAAATGTTAGCTAGTCCTAAAATCACAAGGACTAGTCTCCTCAATATCCAATATAATCAACACCTTTTCAACAAAGAACAAATGTACTCTATTTAAAAGTAAAAAAGTAGATTTGTTAGTGTCAATATCTGATGAAGGATATTCTGAATCAGATAAATCCTCATCAGAGAAGGATAATTCAGTATGTTGTCGGTCATTTGAAAATTCATCAACTAAATGAAAAGTTTAAAAAAGACCTTTACATTTTATTAAAAGGCGGGATGGCAGATAAAGCCTTTAGAATAGAATCAGAAAAATAATCCTATAAATTCCTAGGTATATCTTGTACATTAGATGTTTAAAGAATAGCAATAGATAATGCATTAATACTGATGGACTCTGCATGTAAAAATTTATCATGATAACTTATTACAAACCATAGCAAAAGATAAAAATTCATAACATTAAAATAAATTAACTTAGCTTTGGTAGGACTGATATCAGTCATCAGGAATCCAACAGTGTTTTCTGATACAGGAACAGTTTTTGAGATATCTTGCAAATGTAAGAGAAAAAAACAACATATAAAGCAAAATATCAATTTCCTTAAATGACAGTTTCAGGAATGGGAAAAAATGCAAACAAAATAAGCCTCTGAAAACCAGAAGCAGAATGAAATAAACTTAAATAATGTCAGTCAAGTATGACGCCCAAAACTGACAAAATATTTTTTGGCTTTTTTTAAAGTCAAATATAGGCACAGTATCAATGAGTAAAGATAGGATAGAGGAGGTAATGTATATAGCCTCGGTGCTGCCCCTTTAAATTAATATAAAAAAATAGGAAAAGGAAATGGGAGATTATAGAGGGGATATTAAGCACTCTTACACCTATCGCTTGTAATAAGCTGTAAAATTACAGCATGAAATATCTGCTAGAGAATAATAAATGTATATACTGGTATAAAAACCTATAATCTTTATTAAGGAATTTATTTAAAAATTAATGACTAAGGTGATAAACATCACCTATCATTACCCACACAGATATATTACCTAAAGGTACACCACAATTACTGCACTGCTGCTATCATGTCACCCCCCCCTGTATTCCTGGCCGATATCAGGAACCGTCGGCTTCAGGTGTCAGGGGTAGCATGAGGCAACAGTTAATGCAGCAAAAATAATTATAAGTGGTATAAGTTGAGTAATAAAAGTAGTTTAAAAACAAGTTAAACTACACAATCATGTTTCAGCTGTTGCACAGCCTTTCTCAATGTGATTCAGCAAGTGAACTGGTCACCCTGACACCTGAAGCCGACGGTTCCTGATATCGGCCAGGAATACAGGGGGGTGACATGATAGCAGCAGTGCAGTAATTGTGGTGTACCTTTAGGTAATATATCTGTGTGGGTAATGATAGGTGATGTTTATCACCTTAGTCATTAATTTTTAAATAAATTTCTTAATAAAGATTATAGGTTTTTATACCAGTATATACATTTATTATTCGCTAGCAGATATTTCATGCTGTAATTTTACAGATTATTACAAGCGATAGGTGGGAGTGCTTAATATCCCCTCTATACTCTCCCATTTCCTTTTCCTATTTTTTGAAAATATTTTTTGGCGCCAAGAACGTCTGCAACAAACACGAGCGTCATAGATGATGCAACTATGTGAAAATTCTCGGCGCCAACTAAGACTCCGGAAATGACGAAAATACGTCAACAAACGTAATTCTCGCGCCAAAAAAGTCTCGCGCCAAGAATGACGCAATAAATTATAGCATTTTGCGCACCCGCGAGCCTAACAGCCAGCAATTTAGAAAGAATGTCAATTTGAAAATTCTAGGTAAGAATTTTTTTTTTTTTTTAATATGCATTTCCCAAAATGAAACTGACAGTCTGCAAAAAGGAAATATACTGATAAATCTGAATCATGGCAAATATAAGTACAAACATTATATTTAGAACTTTACAAATAAAGTGCCAAAACATAGCTGAGAGTGTCTAAATAAAGGAAAACCTACTTACCAAAAGACACTCATCTACATAAAGTAGATAGCCAAACCAGTACTGAAACGAGAATCAGCAGAGGTAATGGTATATAAGAGTATATCGTCGATCTGAAAAGGGAGGTAGGAGATGAATCTCTACGACCGATAACAGAGAACCTATGAAATAGATCCCCGTTAGGATGACCATTGCATTCAATAGGTAATACTCCCTTCACATCCCTCTGTCATTCACTACACTCTGAGAGGAACCGGGCTTCAGCATGCTGAGAAGCGCATATCAACGTAGAAATCTAGCACAAACTTACTTCACCACCTCCATAGGAGGCAAAGTTTGTAAAACTGAATTGTTGGTGTGGTGGGTATTGTATTTATAGGCATTTTAAGGTTTGGGAAACTTTGCCCCTCCTGGTAGGAATGTATATCCCATACGTCACTAGTTCATGGACTCTTGCCAAATACATGAAAGAAATGTAATTGTGTCAGTGTTACATGTATTCTTGAATAATAAAAATAACTGGATTACAATATTTTACTACTTCTCAATATGATCAAATAACATCACTTGGTGATGGTAAACGCAGACTTTTGTGCCTCAATGTGTGTGTATATATCAGAATGAGTGTCTGTGTGTATATGTATATGTATATGTATATATATATATATATATATATATATATACACACACACATTTCCATTTTTTTTTAAAAGTCTGTTCATGAAAAATACAGGAATTATGAAAATTATTGTAGAAATGGCCCTCGAGGTACGGTACAGGGCTAGTTGACTTGCTATCTAAAGTACATCTAATCGTGTCATCTGAGATTCAAGTTAATGAATCCCAGAGAGATAGTAACTGTTATCTAATTAAAAGTGAGAATTCAACAGAGGCACAGAAAATTTTCTGCAATGTGAAACATGTAATAGCAGAACATAATCTGATTCATACTATACCTCAAAATGAGAAGATTGCAGACATTATTTCTCTACTGTACCTCATAACGAAAAGATGTCAGTCATTATTTCATACTGTATATCAAAATGAGAAGGTGTCAGGCATTATTTCATACTGTATATCAAAATGAGAAGGTGTCAGGCATTATTTCATACTGTATATCAGAATGAGAAGGCGTCCGGCATTATTTCATACTGTATATCAAAATGAGAAGGTGTCAGGCATTATTTCCTACTGTATATAAAAATGAGAAGGCGTCCGGCATTATTTCATACTGTATATCAAAATGAGAAGGTGTCTGGCATTATTTCATACTGTATATCAAAATGAGAAGGTGTCAGGCATTATTTCATACTGTATATCATAATGAGAAGGTGTCAGGCATTATTTCATATTGTATATCGGAATGAGAAGGTGTCAGGCATTATTTCATACTGTATATCAGAATGAGAAGGTGCCAGGCATTATTTCATACTGTATATCAAAATGAGAAGGTGTCAGGCATTATTTCCTACTGTATATCAGAATGAGAAGGTGTCAGGCATTATTTCATACTGTATATCAGAATGAGAAGGTGTCAGGCATTATTTCATACCGTATATCAGAATGAGAAGGTGTCAGGCATTATTTCATACTGTATATCATAATGAGAAGGTGTCAGGCATTATTTCCTACTGTATATCAGAATGAGAAGGTGTCAGGCATTATTTCATACTGTATATCAAAATGAGAAGGTGTCAGGCATTATTTCATACTGTATATCAGAATGAGAAGGCGTCCGGCATTATTTCATACTGTATATCAAAATGAGAAGGTGTCAGGCATTATTTCCTACTGTATATAAAAATGAGAAGGCGTCCGGCATTATTTCATACTGTATATCAAAATGAGAAGGTGTCTGGCATTATTTCATACTGTATATCAAAATGAGAAGGTGTCAGGCATTATTTCATACTGTATATCATAATGAGAAGGTGTCAGGCATTATTTCATATTGTATATCGGAATGAGAAGGTGTCAGGCATTATTTCATACTGTATATCAGAATGAGAAGGTGCCAGGCATTATTTCATACTGTATATCAAAATGAGAAGGTGTCAGGCATTATTTCCTACTGTATATCAGAATGAGAAGGTGTCAGGCATTATTTCATACTGTATATCAGAATGAGAAGGTGTCAGGCATTATTTCATACCGTATATCAGAATGAGAAGGTGTCAGGCATTATTTCATACTGTATATCATAATGAGAAGGTGTCAGGCATTATTTCATGCTGTATATCAAAAAGAGAAAATGTCAGGCATTATTTCATACTGTATATCAAAATGAGAAGGTGTCTGGCATTATTTCATACTGTATATCAGAATGAGAAGGTGTCTGGCATTATTTCATACTGTATATCAAAATGAGAAGGTGTCAGGCATTATTTCCTACTGTATATCAAAATGAGAAGGTGTCAGGCATTATTTCATACTGTATATCAAAATGAGAAGGTGTCAGGCATTATTTCCTACTGTATATCAAAATTAGAAGGTGTCTGGCATTATTTCATACTGTATATCAAAATGAGAAGGTGTCAGGCATTATTTCATACTGTATATCAGAATGAGAAGGTGTCTGGCATTATTTCATACTGTATATCAAAATGAGAAGGTGTCTGGCATTATTTCCTACTGTATATCAAAATGAGAAGGTGTCTGGCATTATTTCATACTGTATATCAAAATGAGAAGGTGTCAGGCATTATTTCCTACTGTATATCAAAATGAGAAGGTTTCAGGCATTTTTTCCTACTGTATATAAAAATGAGAAGGTGTCTGGCATTATTTCATACTGTATATCAAAATGAGAAGGTGTCTGGCATTATTTCATACTGTATATCAAAATGAGAAGGTGTCAGGCATTATTTCATACTATATATCAAAATGAGAAGGTGTCTGGCATTATTTCATACTGTATATCAAAATGAGAAGGTTTCAGGCATTTTTTCCTACTGTATATCAAAATGAGAAGGTGTCAGGCATTATTTCATACTGTATATCAAAATGAGAAGGTGTCTGGCATTATTTCATAATGTATATCAAAATGAGAAGGTGTCAGGCATTATTTCCTACTATATATCAAAATGAGAAGGTGTCTGGCATTATTTCATGCTGTATATCAAAATGAGAAGGTGTCAGGCATTATTTCATACTGTATATCAAAATGAGAAGGTGTCAGGCATTATTTCATACTGTATATCAGAATGAGAAGGCGTCAGGCATTATTTCATACTGTATATCAAAATGAGAAGGTGTCTGGCATTATTTGATACTGTATATCAAAATGAGAAGGTGTCAGGCATTATTTCATACTGTATATCATAATGAGAAGGTGTCAGGCATTATTTCATATTGTATATCGGAATGAGAAGGTGTCAGGCATTATTTCATACTGTATATCAGAATGAGAAGGTGTCAGGCATTATTTCATACTGTATATCAAAATGAGAAGGTGTCAGGCATTATTTCCTACTGTATATCAGAATGAGAAGGTGTCAGGCATTATTTCATACTGTATATCAGAATGAGAAGGTGTCAGGCATTATTTCATACTGTATATCAGAATGAGAATGTGTCAGGCATTATTTCCTACTGTATATCAGAATGAGAAGGTGTCAGGCATTATTTCCTACTGTATATCAGAATGAGAAGGTGTCAGGCATTATTTCATACTGTATATCAGAATGATAAGGTGTCAGGCATTATTTCATACTGTATATCAAAATGAGAAGGTGTCAGGCATTATTTCATATTGTATATCAAAATGAGAAGGTGTCAGGCATTATTTCATGCTGTATATCAAAAAGAGAAAATGTCAGGCATTATTTCATACTGTATATCAAAATGAGAAGGTGTTTGGCATTATTTCATACTGTATATCAGAATGAGAAGTAGGGATGGGTGAATGTTTCGCAACATTCGAAAAACGGCACGAATTTTAACACATTCGTTCGTTCGAATCGAATTTCGAATGTTTACATAACATTCTAACATTCGATTTTCGAATGTTCGGTTTTGAATTTTACGATTACATTCGAAAATATTCGAATTCGAAAAATTCGAATTTAGATTATAATAGTATTTCTAATGCTTTTTCTTTAAATGTAATATTCGAATTATCCAATATTCGAATTCGAAAATTCGAATTTAGATTGTAATAGTATTTCTAATGCTTTTTCTTTAAATGTAATATTCGAATTATGCAATATTCGAATTCGAAAAATTCGAATTTAGATTGTATTAGTATTTCTAATGCTTTTTCTTTAAATGTAATACTCGAATTATGCAATACGTGTATTCGAATTCGAAAAATTCGAATTTAGATTGTAATAGTATTTCTAATGCTTTTTCTTTAAATGTAATATTCGAATTATGCAATATTCGAATTCGAAAAATTAGAATTTATATTGTAATAGTATTTCTAATGCTTTTTCTTTAAATGTAATATTCGAATTATGCAATACGTGTATTCGAATTCGAAAAATTCGAATTTAGATTGTAATAGTATTTCTAATGCTTTTTCTTTAAATGTAATATTTGAATTATGCAATACGTGTATTCGAATTCGAAAAATTAGAATTTATATTGTAATAGTATTTCTAATGCTTTTTCTTTAAATGTAATATTCGAATTATGCAATACGTGTATTCGAATTCGAAAAATTCGAATTTAGATTGTAATAGTATTTCTAATGCTTTTTCTTTAAATGTAATATTCGAATTATGCAATATTCGAATTCGAAAAATTTGAATTTAGATTGTAATAGTATTTCTAATGCTTTTTCTTTAAATGTAATATTCGAATTATGCAATACGTGTATTCGAATTCGAAAAATTCGAATTTAGATTTTAATAGTATTTATAATGCTTTTTCTTTAAATGTAATATTCGAATTATGCAATATTCGAATTCGAAAAATTCGAATTTAGATTGTAATAGTATTTCTAATGCTTTTTCTTTAAATGTAATATTCGAATTATGCAATACGTGTATTCGAATTGGAAAAATTTGAATTTAGATTGTAATAGTATTTCTAATGCTTTTAAATGTAATATTCGAATTATGCAATATTCGAATTCTAAAAATTCGAATTTATATTCGAATTCGAAAAATTCGAATTTATATTCGAATTCGAAAAATTCGAATTTATATTCGAATTCGAAAAATTCAAATTTATATTCGAATTCGAAAAATTCAAATTTCGAATGTAGACATTTGATATAATTATAAACATTCGAATTCGAAAGTGACATTCGAAAACTGTAAATAACATTCGATTTTCGAATTTTTAAGAATATTCGTTCTTATCGACATTCGAATTTAGAATTCGAATTTCGGTAATAACATTCGTTCTACATTCGAAATTCGAAAATTTGCACATTCGCCCATCCCTAATGAGAAGGTGTCTGGCATTATTTCATACTGTATATCAAAATGAGAAGGTGTCAGGCATTATTTCCTACTGTATATCAAAATGAGAAGGTGTCTGGCATTATTTCCTACTGTATATCAAAATTAGAAGGTGTCTGGCATTATTTCCTACTGTATATCAAAACGAGAAGGTGTCTGGCATTATTTCATACTGTATATCAAAATGAGAAGGTGTCAGGCATTATTTCCTACTGTATATCAAAATGAGAAGGTTTCAGGCATTTTTTCCTACTGTATATCAAAATGAGAAGGTGTCTGGCATTATTTCATACTGTATATCAAAATGAGAAGGTGTCTGGCATTATTTCATACTGTATATCAAAATGAGAAGGTGTCAGGCATTATTTCCTACTATATATCAAAATGAGAAGGTATCTGGCATTATTTCATACTGTATATCAAAATGAGAAGGTTTCAGGCATTTTTTCCTACTGTATATCAAAATGAGAAGAAATCAGGCATTATTTCATACTGTATATCAAAATGAGAAGGTGTCTGGCATTATTTCATAATGTATATCAAAATGAGAAGGTGTCAGGCATTATTTCCTACTATATATCAAAATGAGAAGGTGTCTGGCATTATTTCATACTGTATATCAAAATGAGAAGGTGTCTGGCATTATTTCATACTGTATATCAAAATGAGAAGGTGTCAGGCATTATTTCCTACTGTATATCAAAATGAGAAGGTGTCAGGCATTATTTCCTACTGTATATCAAAATGAGAAGGTGTCGGGCATTATTTCATACTGTATATCAAAATGAGAAGGTGTCAGGCATTATTTCCTACTGTATATCAAAATGAGAAGGTATCAGGCATTATTTCATACTGTATATCAAAATGAGAAGGTGTCAGGCATTATTTCCTACTGTATATCAAAATGAGAAGGTGTCGGGCATTATTTCATACTGTATATCAGAATGAGAAGGTATCAGGCATTATTTCCTACTGTATATCAGAATGAGAAGGTATCAGGCATTACTTAATACTGTATATCAGAATGAGAAGGTGTCTGTCATTATTTTATACTTTACCTCATAATGAAAAGGTGTCTGGCATTATTTTATACTTTACCTCATAATGAGAAGGTGTCAGGCATTATTTTATACTTTACCTCATAATAAGAAGGTGTCAGGCATAATTTTATACTGTACCTCATAATGAGAAGGTGCCTGGCATTATTTTATACTGTACCTCATAATGAGAAGGTGTCAGGCATTATTTTATACTTTACCTCATAATGAGAAGGTGTCTGGCATTATTTTATACTGTACCTCATAATGAGAAGGTGCCTGGCATTATTTTATACTGTACCTCATAATGAGAAGGTGTCTGGCATTATTTTATACTGTTTTCCAGAATTAGAAGGTGTCAGGCATTATTTATACTGTATATCAGAAATAGAGGGTGTCAGGCATTAATTTCATACTGTATATCAGAAATAGAAGGTGTCAGGCATTATTTCATACTATATATCAGAATGAGAAGGTGTCTGGCATTATTCCATACTGTATATCAGTATGAGAAGGTGTCAGGCATTATTTCATGCTGTATATCAGTAGGAGAAGGTATCAGGCATTATTTCCTACTGTATATCAGAATGAGAAGGTGTCAGGCATTATTTCATACTGTATATCAGAATGAGAAGTTGTCAGGCATTATTTCATACTGTATATCAGAACGAGATGGTGTCTGGCATTAGTTCATACTGTACCTCATAATGAGAAGGTGTCTGGCATTATTTCATATTGTATTTCAGAATTAGAAGTTGTCAGGCATTATGTATGAGAGGGTGTCAGGCATTATTTCATACTGTACCTCAGAATGAGAAGGTGTCTGGCATTATTTCATACTGTACCTCGTAATGAGAAGTTGTCTGGCATTATTTCATACTGTATATCAGAATGAGAAGGTATCAGGCATTATTTCATACTGTATATCAGAATAAGAAGGTGTCAGGCATTATTTCATACGGTATATCAGAATGAGAAGGTATCAGGCATTATTTCATACTGTATATCAGAATAAGAAGGTGTCAGGCATTATTTCATACTGTATATCAGAATGAGAAGGTATCAGGCATTATTTCATACTGTATATCAGAATAAGAAGGTGTCAGGCATTATTTCATACTGTATATCAGAATGAGAAGGTATCAGGCATTATTTCATACTGTATATCAGAATAAGAAGGTGTCAGGCATTATTTCATACTGTATATCAGAATGAGAAGGTATCAGGCATTATTTCATACTGTATATCAGAATAAGAAGGTGTCAGGCATTATTTATTTCCAAAGGCAGGTAGAGTCCACAACTTCATTCATTACTGTTGGGAATTTCACAGCTGGCTACCAGGAGGAGACACCCCAGCCAAAGCTTATAAATATCCCTCCCACTTCCCCCACTCTCCCCAGTCATTCTTTGCCTCCCCAAAAGAGCTGGGAAGAAAGATAAGGGTTATTCTAGCACTCTTCCTCTATTGAGAATATATACAGGTATAAAACTTAACCTTTAATAAGTAAATATTGTTATAAAAAGCAGGTAATCCTGCTAGATAGTCACCACTACTTTAAGAAAAACTGTGGAAATACCCCCCTGTTTCCTGGCCGATAACTGCAGACGTCGGCTTCAGGTGCCAAGGGCATTACACACAGTAAAATAACAAACGCATTTCGGCCTTGAAACCAGCCTTTATCAATGTTAAAGTTATTTACGAAAATGACAAGCCAAATTACTGGGTGAACTGCTTTAAATCCCTTTTCCTGGGAGGTAACCAACCAATCCAGACGCTTTGCATCATATACCCCTCCCCTAGCACTATTCTGGATTTCTGATTGCTCAAATTCTGGGTGTACTTAGAGCGCTTGCCTAATTGGATAATACTGTTACATGTTTACCTAGAAACCATGTAACTATGCGCACGTTATCTACTCTTTGTAGAATCGTGTACCGCCCTTTACAATCATCTTATACTGCAATTGGGATGAAAATGGGGAAAAAGCATCTACACAATGTTCGTAAAAGTTTACCTACGGGTTATAAACTTGGGATATTGGTAGAATACACGATTGATATGTTTAAACTATTATTATCCTGGATTATTATACACATATCTAGATGTACACGCTAGAATATGTAAGATATGAGCGTGAGATGTAAACAATTAATCCTTTCGTGTAAGACCCAATGGGAGAAGTTTGATTAGACACACCCTCGAATGGCCCAATTGCAGTATAAGATGATTGTAAAGGGCGGTACACGATCTGCAAAGAGTAGATAATGTGCGCATAGTTATATGGTTTCTAGGTAAACGTGTAACAGTATTATCCAATTAGGCAAGCACTCTACGTACACACCCAGAATTTGAGCAATCAGAAATCCGGAATGGTGCTAGGGGAGGGGTATACAATGCAAAGCGTCTGGATTGGTTGGTTACCTCCCAGGAAAAAGGTTTAAAAGCGGTTCACCCAGTAACTTGGCTTGTCATTTTCTTAAATAACTTGAGCATTGATAAAGGCCAGTTCAAGGCTGAAACGCGTTTGTTTGTTATTTTTACTCTGTGTAATGCCCCTGGCACCTGAAGCCGACTTCTGCAGTTATCGGCTAGGAAACAGGGGGGCAATTCCACAGTTTTTCTTAAAGTGGTGGTGGCTATCTAGCAGGATTACCTGCTTTTTATAACAATATTTACTTATTAAAGGTAAAGTTTTATACCTGTATATATTCTCAATAGAGGAAGAGTGCTAGAATTACCCTTATTTTTCTCCTCAGTTCTTTTGGGGTTTGTTGGAAATAGTTTCCCTAGAAGACAGGACTGGGGTTTTCAAGTTAGCTGCTTGAAGCCGCAGGGTAGTTTTCTCTGTTTGCTTTCCAGCATGTATTTGCTAACGCCCCTTTGGTAACCAGTGTTACCTTACACTGTTTTACTTTATTTCTCAGGTCCCTGTCAGAAGTATGAAAGTAGCTGTCAGACTTGGAAGGCTGTGTCTGCTCCACAGCAAGGACCCTGGAGGGGAAGTCCCTTTATTTTATTTTTCTGCTTTAGGAGATCAGGGGATTTAACTCTAGGTCACAGTGTAACTCTTTGATTTTCCCTCTATGAAAGGGTCTGGGAACGTAGTATTATCCTTTGTTGGGATATTCTGTTATTTTTTAGCAGAAGTGGGTATTTTCATGTTTGTTTGCTACTTAACTCCTTTGGGGTCTTTAAGCTTGACACCGGAGTTGGTGTACATGTTTTGGGACGATTTTTATATAAGGCTTGTGTGGGGTAATTTTATTTCTTACTTTAATGCGATAGCGGCAAACTCCCGCTTTGCGTGCTTTACTTGAACTTCTAGGGGGCGGGCCTAACATCGCACGTCACGTGATTGGATGCTTGTTATGTGCGGCTTAACTCAAACTCCATCTGGAGGGGATAATGCTTTGCCTGTTTCTGGAAAACGCAATGGTAAGATTAAACATATTTCCCCTAATGCAGGGGCCAGTTCTCTTACTAAGGTTGGGTTGGCTAGTGTATCTCAGCTTTCTGTGGATAATCTTACTTCTTTAGCTTCTGGGGGGGAAATTTCTGCTTCAGATACCCCTGCAGAAAAGGTTAAAGAACCTGACGAAGTAAATTTTAGATTTAAACTTGAACATCTCAGTTTTCTGGTTCCTTCTTGCATGATTGAAATATTATTTATAAAGGACAAGAGAAACCGGGAACCCCCTTCTTCCCTTCAGCTACTTTTAAAAGGATGTTCTCAGTCCCTGATTCTCACTCGGAGGTATGAAGTTCTATTCCTAAGGTGGATGGTGCTATATCCACTCTCGCTAAGCATACTACTATTACTCTTGAGGATAGTACTTCCATTAGGGATCCCATGGCTAAAAAGTTGGAAGGATACTTAAGGAAGATGTTTCATCAAATGGGACTTCTTTTTCAACCTACCTCTGCTATTGCAGCCGTTGCTGGTGCTGCCACTTATTAGTGTGATTCATTGTCAGACTTGAAACAGGTGGAAACTACTTTGGAAGATATTCAGGAGAAAATTAGAGCTATTATGATAGACAATTATTTTATTTGTGATGCTAATATGCAGGTGATTCGATTAAACGCTAAGTCTTCAGGCTTAGCGGTCCTTTCGCGTACAGCACTTTGGCTAAAGTCCTGGTCTGTTGATATTGCATCTAAGTCCAGGCTCCTTACTTTACCTTTTAAGGGGAAGACTTTGTTCGGTGCTGGTTTGGACTCCATTATCTCTATTGTGACTGGGGGAAAGGGCACTTTCCTTTTTCAGGATAAGAAAGCTAGATTAAGGGGTCGTAAGTCTTTTAATATTCATTCAGACAAGGGTCAGTGCCCACAGACTTCATCCAAGATGGATCAGACCAAACCCATTAGGAAACTTGGTACAAATCTAAACAATATAAGAAGCCCTCTGCAGAACATAAATCTGCATGAAGGGGCGGCCGCCGGGCCGGGATCGGATCTTGTGCGGGCAGACTGTCTTTTTTCCAGGAGGCTTGATTTCAAGACATTCAGGGAACCCTGGGTTCTGAAGGTTGTTTCTCAGGGGTACAGGATGGGTTTTGCAACCCGCCCTCGAAGAGGCAAATTCATTCTTTCAAATATTTGCCAGAATCCTATAAAAAGGACAGCGTTTTTTTTTAAAATTGTGTTCAGGATCTGATTATCCCAGTGCCCCTCTCAGAATGAGGGATGGGGTTTTATTCAAAACTATTGTGGTCCCCAAGAAAGAGGGGACTTACCGGCCTATTGAGGATTTAAAATGTTTAAAACATTTCTCAGGATTTTGTCCTTCAAGATGGAAACTATATGGTCCATTCTACCGTTGGTTCAGGAGGGTCAATATATTACCACTATCGACCTGAAGGATGCATATCTACATGTTCCAATACACAAGGATCATTTTCAATTTCTGTGCTTTGCCTTCCTAGACAAGCACATTCAGTTTGCAGCTCTGCCTTTTGGTCTGGCTAAGGCTCTAATCATTTTCACGAAGGTATTAGGTGGCCAGAATGCGAGGTATCACAGTTGCTCCTTACCTGGACGATATCTTGGTTCAAGCTCCATCTTTTCCTTTAGCAAGATCTCACACAGATTCTATGCTGTGTCTTCTTTGGACTCACGGATTGAAGATAAACTTGGGATAGAGTACCCTAGTTCCCAGTACCAGATGCCAGCCTTCTTGGCTTGGGAGCGGTTTGGGGTTCCTTGATAACCCAGAGTACCTGGTCAAGGGAGGAATTTCTTCTTCCTATAGATATTCTGGAGTTAAGAGCCATTTTCAGAGCTCTCCTAGCTTGGCCTCAACTTCGTTCTGTCTGGTTTATCATATTTCAGTCAGACAATGTGACTTCAGTTGCCTATGTAAATCATCAGGGGAGAACAAGGAGTTCTCTGGCGATGAGAGAAGTGTCTCAATTCTTAAAGTAGGCAGAGTTTCACAATTGTCAAATTTCTGCTATTCACATTCCAGGGGTGGACAATTGGGAAGCAGACTTTCTGAGCAGACAGAACTTCCATCCCGGGGAGTGGTCCCTTCATCCCGAGGTGTTCTCTGAGACTCTTCTCAAGTGGGGAGTTCCGGAGATAGACCTTTTGGTGTCTCGGCTCAATGCCAAACTGCTCAGATACAGGTCAAGATCAAGAGATCCTCAAACAGTGTTGGTGGACGCGTTAGTAGATCCGTGGAGGTTCAAACTTATGTATCTGTTTCTTCCATTTGTGCTCCTTCCTCAAGTGATTGCCCACATCAAACAGGAGAAGGCCTCTGTGATTCTGATTGCACCGGCATGGTCTCGCAGAACTTAGTTCGTGGATCTGATAAAGATGTCATCCTCTCCTCCGTGGAGGTTACCTCTGCGAACGGACCTTCTACTTCAAGGTCCGTTTCTTTATCAAAATCTAAATTCTCTGAAACTCTAAATATTTATAAGCTTTGGCTGGGTTGTCTTTGCCTCCACCTGGTGGTTAGGTGGTCAGGTGTGGAATTCCCAACAGTAATGAATGAAGTTGTGGACTCTCCCTGCCAGGAAAGGAAATAATTTATCAGGTAAGCATAAATTTTGTTTTCATACTGTATATGAGAAGGTGTCAGGCATTATTTCATACTGTATATCAGAATGAGAAGGTGTCAAACATTTCATACTGTATATCAGAATGAGAAGGCGTCAGGCATTATTTCATATTGTATATCAGAATGAGAATGTGTCAGGCATTATTTCATACTGTATATCAGAATGAGGTGTCAGGCATTATTTCCTACTGTATATCAGAATGAGAAGGTGTCAGGCATTATTTCATACTGTATATCAGAATGAGAAGGTGTCAGGAATTATTTCATACTGTATATCAGAATAAGAAGGTGTCAGGCATTATTTCATACTGTATATCAGAATGATAAGGTGTCAGGCATTATTTCATACTGTATATCAGAATGAGAAGGTGTCAGGCATTATTTCATACTGTATATCAGAATGAGAAGGTGTCAGGCATTATTTCCTACTGTATATCAGAATGAGAAGGTGTCAGGCATTATTTCCTACTGTATATCAGAATGAGAAGGTGTCAGGCATTATTTCATACTGTATATCAGAATGATAAGGTGTCAGGCATTATTTCATACTGTATATCAGAATGAGAAGGTGTCAGGCATTATTTCATATTGTATATCAGAATGAGAAGGTGTCAGGCATTATTTCATACTGTATATCAGAATGAGAAGGTGTCAGGTATTATTTCATACTATATATCAGAATGAGGTGGTGTCAGGCATTATTTCATACTGTATATCAGAATGAGAAGGTGTCAGGCATTATTTCATACTGTATATCAGAATGAGAAGGTGTCAGGCATTATTTCATATTGTATATCAGAATGAGAAGGTGTCAGGCATTATTTCATACTGTATATCAGAATGAGAAGGTGTCAGGCATTATTTCATACTGTATATCAGAATGAGAAGGTGTCAGGCATTATTTCATATTGTATATCAGAATGAGAAGGTGTCAGGCATTATTTCATACTGTATATCAGAATGAGAAGGTGTCAGGCATTATTTCATACTGTATATCAGAATGAGAAGGTGTCAGGCATTATTTCATATTGTATATCAGAATGAGAAGGTGTCAGGCATTATTTCATACTGTATATCAGAATGAGTGTACAAATGGAGATATCATATATCACAAAGACGTAGAAATAGCAATCACTTAATTAGAGAGGAAATTAGTGGAAGCAAAAGTGAATCAGAATTCTCAGATAACGAATCACTTAATACCAACATTAATGTAATACAACAGACAGATTCATCCCAAAACATGGGCACCAATGCCCCCACTACCTCAACTCAAACAAGTATAACTCCTTTTTTAGCGTTAGGCCAAAGAATACAAACAGGAATAGGAACCAGAACTCAAATGACCACAACAATCAATCCTACACCTCAAACTCCCTCTCAATTAGCAAACACTAGCAGGAGGAGCAGACGCAAGTAAACAGGCCCTGCCAGACAAATAAACACAAAGAGGGAAATGAGCCCATTTTCCAAGATCAGGGTAAAAAAATAAGAATTTTCAATTTAACATCTTATACATTAAATCACAAACATGAAAAAGTACTATCAAAAGGGTTAAAGGGACACTGAACCCAAATATTTTCTTTTGTGATTCAGATAGAGCATGATATTTTAAGCAACTTTCTAATTTACTCATATTATCAAATTTTCTTCATTCTCTTGGTATCTTTATTTGAAATGCAAGAATGTAAGTTTAGATGCCGGCCCATTTTTGGTGAACAACCTGGGTTGTCCTTGCTGATTGGTGGATAAATTCATCCACCAATAAAAAAGTTCTATCCAGAGTTCTGAACCCAAAAAAAGGTTAGATGCCTTCTTTTTCAAATAAAGATAGCAAAAGAAAGAAGAAAAATTGATAATAGGAGTAAATTAGAAAGTTGCCTAAAATTGCATGCTCTATCTGAATCACAAAAGAAAAAAATTGGGTTCAGTGTCCCTTTAACTTTCTGTCACACTAATACTCTTAATTTGAAGTAACAAAAGATGTAAACCTATTCTGTAGGAAATTACTCCTTAAAAAAAATGTATACAAAAAGAGAAGATAATATGTGGACTAAAGAAGATCAGGCTACTC
Organism: Bombina bombina; assembly: GCF_027579735.1. Classification (NCBI taxonomy): domain Eukaryota; kingdom Metazoa; phylum Chordata; class Amphibia; order Anura; family Bombinatoridae; genus Bombina; species Bombina bombina. The sequence continues at coordinate 523,271,214 of NC_069500.1, read as the reverse complement.
TGAGAGTTCTAGAGGAACTAGACAATGAAAATACTTTAAACATAAATTCCCCTAGCACTATTGAACCATCTGTATGGAAAACTAACATCAGACCAAAATCAACTTATACCCCACCTCTGTCCATCTCACCAGAGGTACACACATTTTGTAATATTGTCTGTAATCAAATAGACAAATTAAAAGTATTAAATGGTCAATCCAACTCAACATTTAAGAAAAAACATAATTTATGTAAGAACTTACCTGATAAATTCATTTCTTTCATATTAGCAAGAGTCCATGAGCTAGTGACGTATGGGATATACATTCCTACCAGGAGGGGCAAAGATTCCCAAACCTCAAAATGCCTATAAATACACCCCTCACCACACCCACAAATCAGTTTAACGAATAGCCAAGAAGTGGGGTGATAAGAAAAAGTGCAAAAGCATAAAAAATAAGGAATTTGAATAATTGTGCTTTATACAAAAAAAATCATAACCACCACAAAAAGGGTGGGCCTCATAAACTCTTGCCAATATGAAAGAAATGAATTTATCAGGTAAGTTCTTACATAAATTATGTTTTCTTTCATGTAATTAGCAAGAGTCCATGAGCTAGTGACGTATGGGATAATGAATACCCAAGATGTGGATCTTCCACGCAAGAGTCACTAGAGAGGAAGGGATAAAATAAAGACAGCCAATTCTGCTGAAAAATAATCCACACCCAAAACAAAGTTTAAATCTTATAATGAAAAAAACTGAAATTATAAGCAGAAGAATCAAACTGAAACAGCTGCCTGAAGTACTTTTCTACCAAAGACTGCTTCTGAAGAAGAAAACACATCAAAATGGTAGAATTTAGTAAAAGTATGCAAAGAAGACCAAGTTGCTGCTTTGCAAATCTGATCAACCGAAGCTTCATTCCTAAATGCCCAGGAAGTAGAGACTGACCTAATCGAATGAGCTGTAATCCTTTGAGGCGGAGTTCTACCCGACTCAACATAAGCATGATGAATCAAAGACTTTAACCAAGATGCCAAAGAAATGGCAGAAGCCTTCTGACCTTTCCTAGAACCAGAAAAGATAACAAATAGACTAGAAGTCTTTCGGAAATCTTTAGTAGCTTCAACATAATATTTCAAAGCTCTAACTACATCCAAAGAATGCAAAGATCTTTCCTTAGGCCTAGATTTGGAGTTTGGCGGTAGCCGTGAAAACCAGCGTTAGAGGCTCCTAAAGCTGGTTTTAGGCTACCGCCGGTATTTGGAGTCATTCAGGAAAGGGTCTAACGCTCACTTTGCAGCCGCAACTTTTCCATACCGCAGATCCCCCTACACCATTTGCGTATCCTATCTTTTCAATGGGATCTTTCTAACGCCGGTATTTAGAGTCGTGGCTGAAGTGAGCGTTAGAATTCTAACGACAAAACTCCAGCCGCAGAAAAAAGTCAGTAGTTAAGAGCTTTCTGGGCTAACGCAGGTTTATAAAGCTCTTAACTACTGTGCTCTAAAGTACACTAACACCCATAAACTACCTATGTACCCCTAAACCGAGGCCCCCCCACATCGCTGACACTCGATTACATTTTTTTAACCCCTAATCTGCCGACCGCCACCTACGTTATACTTATGTACCTCTAATCTGCTGCCCCTAACACCGCCGACCCCTATATTATATTTATTAACCCCTAACCTGCCCCCCACAACGTCGCAGCCAGCTACCTACAATAATTAGCCCCTAATCTGCCGACCGCAAAGAGCCGCCACCTACATTATAGCTATGTACCCCTAATCTGCTGCCCCTAACACCGCCGACCCCTATATTATATTTATTAACCCCTAATCTGCCCCCCTCAACGTCACCTCCACCTGCCTACACTTTTTAACCCCTAATCTGCCGAGCGGACCGCACCGCTACTATAATAAAGTTATTAACCCCTAATCCGCCTCACTAACCCTATAATAAATAGTATTAACCCCTAATCTGCCCTCCCTAACATCGCCGACACCTAACTTCAATTATTTACCCCTAATCTGCCGACTGAAGCTCACCGCTATTCTAATAAATGTATTAACCCCTAAAGCTAAGTCTAACCCTAACACTAACACCCCCCTAAGTTAAATATAATTTTAATCTAACGAAATTAATTAACTCTTATTAAATAAATTATTCCTATTTAAAGCTAAATACTTACCTGTAAAATAAATCCTAATATAGCTACAATATAAATTATATTTATATTATAGCTATTTTAGGATTAATATTTATTTTACAGGTAACTTTGTATTTATTTTAACAAGGTACAATAGCTATTAAATAGTTAAGAACTATTTAATAGCTAAAATAGTTAAAATAATTACAAATTTACATGTAAAATAAATCCTAACCTAAGTTACAATTAAACCTAACACTACACTATCAATAAATAAATTAAATACAATTCCTACAAATAAATACAATGAAATAAACAAACTAAAGTACAAAAAATAAAAAAGAACTAAGTTACAAAAAATAAAAAAATATTTACAAACATTAGAAATATATTACAACAATTTTAAACTAATTACACCTACTCTAAGCCCCCTAATAAAATAACAAAGCCCCCCAAAATAAAAAAATGCCCTACCCTATTCTAAATTACTAAAGTTCAAAGCTCTTTTACCTTACCAGCCCTGAACAGGGCCCTTTGCGGGGCATGCCCCAAGAAGTTCAGCTCTTTTGCCTGTAAAAAAAACCCATACAATACCCCCCCCCCAACATTACAACCCACCACCCACATACCCCTAATCTAACCCAAACACCCCTTAAATAAACCTAACACTAAGCCCCTGAAGATCTCCCTACCTTGAGTCGTCTTCACACAGCCGAGCCAAATTCTTCATCCAAGCGGAGCAAGAAGAGGTCCTCCATCCGGTAGAAGTCTTCATCCAAGCGGGGCAGAAGAGGTCTTCCATCCGATTGAAGTCTTCATCCAAGCGGAATCTTCTATCGTCATCCATCCGGAGCGGAGCGGCAGCATCCTGAAGACCTCCGATGCGGAACATCCATCCAGGCCGACGACTGAACGACGAATGACGGTTCCTTTAAATGACGTCATCCAAGATAGCGTCCCTCGAATTCCGATTGGCTGACAGGATTCTATCAGCCAATCAGAATTAAGGTAGGAATATTCTGATTGGCTGATGGAATCAGCCAATCAGAATCAAGTTCAATCCGATTGGCTGATCCAATCAGCCAACCAGATTGAGCTCGCATTCTATTGGCTGTTCCGATCAGCCAATAGAATGCGAGCTCAATCTGATTGGCTGATTGGATCAGCCAATCGGATTGAACTTGATTCTGATTGGCTGACTCCATCAGCCAATCAGAATATTCCTACCTTAATTCTGATTGGCTGATAGAATCCTATCAGCCAATCGGAATTCGAGGGACGCCATCTTGGATGTTGTTTCAGGATGGATGTTCCGCGTCGGAGGTCTTCAGGATGCTGCCGCTCCGCTCCAGATGGATGACGATAGAAGATTCCGCTTGGATGAAGACTTCAATCGGATGGAAGACCTCTTCTGCCCCGCTTGGATGAAGACTTCTACCGGATGGAGGACCTCTTCTTGCTCCGCTTGGATGAAGAATTTGGCTCGGCTGGGTGAAGACGACTCAAGGTAGGGAGATCTTCAGGGGCTTAGTGTTAGGTTTATTTAAGGGGGGTTTGGGTTAGATTAGGGGTATGTGGGTGGTGGGTTGTAATGTTGGGGGGGGTATTGTATGGGTTTTTTTTACAGGCAAAAGAGCTGAACTTCTTGGGGCATGCCCCGCAAAGGGCCCTGTTCAGGGCTGGTAAGGTAAAAGAGCTTTGAACTTTAGTAATTTAGAATAGGGTAGGGCATTTTTTTATTTTGGGGGGCTTTGTTATTTTATTAGGGGGCTTAGAGTAGGTGTAATTAGTTTAAAATTGTTGTAATATATTTCTAATGTTTGTAAATATTTTTTTATTTTTTGTAACTTAGTTCTTTTTTATTTTTTGTACTTTAGTTAGTTTATTTCATTGTATTTATTTGTAGGAATTGTATTTAATTTATTGATAGTGTAGTGTTAGGTTTAATTGTAGATAATTATAGGTATTTTATTTAATTTATTTATTGATAGTGTAGTGTTAGGTTTAATTGTAACTTAGGTTAGGATTTATTTTACAGGTAAATTTGTAATTATTTTAACTATTTTAGCTATTAAATAGTTCTTAACTATTTAATAGCTATTGTACCTGTTTAAAATAAATACAAAGTTACCTGTAAAATAAATATTAATCCTAAAATAGCTATAATATCATTATAATTTATATTGTAGCTATATTAGGATTTATTTTACAGGTAAGTATTTAGCTTTAAATATGAATAATTTATTTAATAAGAGTTAATTAATTTCGTTAGATTAAAATTATATTTAACTTAGGGGGGTGTTAGGGTTAGACTTAGCTTTAGGGGTTAATACATTTATTAGAATAGCGGTGAGCTCCAGTCGGCAGATTAGGGGTTAATAATTTAAGTTAGGTGTCGGCGATGTTACGGAGGGCAGATTAGGGGTTAATACTATTTATTATAGGGTTAGTGAGGCGGATTAGGGGTTAATAACTTTATAATAATAGCGGTGCGGTCCGCTCGGCAGATTAGGGGTTAATAAGTGTAGGCAGGTGGAGGCGACGTTGTGGGGGGCAGATTAGGGGTTAATAAATATAATATAGGGGTCGGCGGTGTTAGAAGCAGCAGATTAGGGGTACATAGGGATAATGTAAGTAGCGGCGGTTTACGGAGCGGCAGATTAGGGGTTAATAATAATATGCAGGTGTCAGCGATAGCGGGGGCGGCAGAATAGGGGTTAATAAGTGTAAGGTTAGGGGTGTTTAGACTCGGGGTACATGTTAGAGTGTTAGGTGCAGACGTAGGAAGTGTTTCCCCATAGGAAACAATGGGGCTGCGTTAGGAGCTGAACGCGGCTTTTTTGCAGGTGTTAGTTTTTTTTTCAGCTCAAACAGCCCCATTGTTTCCTATGGGGGAATCGTGCACAAGCACGTTTTTGAGGCTGGCCGCGTCCGTAAGCAACTCTGGTATCGAGAGTTGAAGTTGCGTTAAATATGCTCTACGCTCCTTTTTTGGAGCCTAACGCAGCCATTCTGTGGACTCTCAATACCAGAGTTATTTTAAAGGTGCGGCCAGAAAAAAGCCAGCGTTAGCTACGTGGGTCGTTACCGACAAAACTCTAAATCTAGCCGTTAGAGTTCTTAGGATTAGTACACAATGAAGGAACTACAATCTCTCTACTAATGTTGTTAGAATTCACAACCTTAGGTAAAAATTTAAATGAAGTTCGCAAAACCGCCTTATCCTGATGAAAAATCAGAAAAGGAGACTCACAAGAAAGAGCAGATAATTCAGAAACTCGTCTAGCAGAAGAGATGGCCAAAAGAAACAAAACTTTCCAAGAAAGTAATTTAATATTCAGCGAATGCATAGGTTCAAACGGAGGAGCTTGAAGAGCCCCTAGAACCAAATTCAAACTCCAAGGAGGAGAGATTGACTTAATGACAGGTTTTATACGAACCAAAGCCTGTACAAAACAATGAATATCAGGAAGACTAGCAATCTTTCTTTGAAAAAGAACAGAAAGAGCAGAGATTTGTCCTTTCAAGGAACTTGCAGACAAACCTTTATCCAAACCATCCTGAAGAAACTGTAAAATTCTAGGAATTCTAAAAGAATGCCAAGAAAAATGATGAGAAGAACACCAAGAAAACATAATTTATGTAAGAGCTTACCTGATAAATTCATTTCTTTCATATTAGCAAGAGTCCATGAGCTAGTGACGTATGGGATATACATTCCTACCAGGAGGGGCAAAGTTTCCTAAACCTTATAATGCCTATAAATACACCCCTCACCACACCCACAATTCAGTTTAACAAATAGCCAAGAAGTGGGGTGATAAGAAAAAAGTGCGAAAGCATATAAAATAAGGAATTGGAATAATTGTGCTTTATACAAAAAAATCATAACCACCACAAAAAAGGGCGGGCCTCATGGACTCTTGCTAATATGAAAGAAATGAATTTATCAGGTAAGTTCTTACATAAATTATGTTTTCTTTCATGTAATTAGCAAGAGTCCATGAGCTAGTGACGTATGGGATAATGACTACCCAAGATGTGGATCTTTCCATGCAAGAGTCACTAGAGAGGGAGGGATAAAATAAAGACAGCCAATTCCTGCTGAAAATAATCCACACCCAAAATAAAGTTTAATGAAAAACATAAACAGAAGATTAAAACTGAAACCACTGCCTGAAGTACTTTTCTACCAAAAACTGCTTCAGAAGAAGAAAATACATCAAAATGGTAGAATTTAGTAAAAGTATGCAAAGAGGACCAAGTTGCTGCTTTGCAAATCTGATCAACCGAAGCTTCATTCCTAAACGCCCAGGAAGTAGAAACTGACCTAGTAGAATGAGCTGTAATCCTTTGAGGCGGAGTTTTACCCGACTCGACATAGGCATGATGAATTAAAGATTTCAACCAAGATGCCAAAGAAATGGCAGAAGCTTTCTGGCCTTTCCTAGAACCGGAAAAGATAACAAATAGACTAGAAGTCTTTCAGAAAGACTTAGTAGCTTCAACATAATATTTCAAAGCTCTAACAACATCCAAAGAATGCAACGATTTCTCCTTAGAATTCTTAGGATTAGGACATAATGAAGGAACCACAATTTCTCTACTAATGTTGTTGGAATTCACAACCTTAGGTAAAAATTCAAAAGAAGTTCGCAACACCGCCTTATCCTGATGAAAAATCAGAAAAGGAGACTCACAAGAAAGAGCAGATAATTCAGAGACTCTTCTGGCAGAAGAGATCGCCAAAAGGAACAAAACTTTCCAAGAAAGTAATTTAATGTCCAATGAATGCATAGGTTCAAACGGAGGAGCTTGAAGAGCCCCCAGAACCAAATTCAAACTCCAAGGAGGAGAAATTGACTTAATGACAGGTTTTATACGAACCAAAGCTTGTACAAAACAATGAATATCAGGAAGATTAGCAATCTTTCTGTGAAAAAGAACAGAAAGAGCAGAGATTTGTCCTTTCAAAGAACTTGCGGATAAACCTTTATCTAAACCATCCTGAAGAAACTGTAAAATTCTCGGAATTCTAAAAGAATGCCAAGAAAAATGATGAGAAAGACACCAAGAAATATAAGTCTTCCAGACTCTATAATATATCTCTCTGGATACAGATTTACGAGCCTGTAACATAGTATTAATCACAAAGTCAGAGAAACCTCTTTGACCAAGAATCAAGCGTTCAATCTCCATACCTTTAAATTTAAGGATTTGAGATCCTGATGGAAAAAAGGACCTTGCGACAGAAGGTCTGGTCTTAGCGGAAGAGTCCACGGATGGCAAGAGGCCATCCGGACAAGATCCGCATACCAAAACCTGTGAGGCCATGCCGGAGCTACCAGCAGAACAAACGAGCATTCCTTCAGAATCTTGGAGATTACTCTTGGAAGAAGAACTAGAGGCGGAAAGATATAGGCAGGATGATACTTCCAAGGAAGAGATAATGCATCCACTGCTTCCGCCTGAGGATCCCGGGATCTGGACAGATACCTGGGAAGTTTCTTGTTTAGATGAGACGCCATCAGATCTATTTCTGGAAGCTCCCACATTTGAACAATCTGAAGAAATACCTCTGGGTGAAGAGACCATTCGCCCGGATGCAACGTTTGGCGACTGAGATAATCCGCTTCCCAATTGTCTATACCTGGGATATGAACCGCAGAGATTAGACAGGAGCTGGATTCCGCCCAAACCAGAATTCGAGATACTTCTTTCATAGCCAGAGGACTGTGAGTCCCTCCTTGATGATTGATGTATGCCACAGTTGTGACATTGTCTATCTGAAAACAAATGAACGATTCTCTCTTCAGAAGAGGCCAAGACTGAAAAGCTCTGAAAATTGCACGGAGTTCCAAAATATTGATCGGTAATCTCACCTCCTGAGATTCCCAAACTCCTTTTTACCGTCAGAGAACCCCACACAGCTCCCCAACCTGTGAGACTTGCATCTGTTGAAATTACAGTCCAGGTCGGAAGAACAAAAGAAGCCCCCTGAATTAAACGATGGTGATCTGTCCACCACGTTAGAGAGTGTCGTACAATCGGTTTTAAAGATATTAATTGAGATATCTTTGTGTAATCCCTGCACCATTGATTCAGCATACAGAGCTGAAGAGGTTGCATGTGAAAACGAGCAAAGGGGATCGCGTCCGATGCAGCAGTCATAAGACCTAGAATTTCCATGCATAAGGCTACCGAAGGGAATGATTGTGACTGAAGGTTTCGACAAGCTGAAATCAATTTTAGACGTCTCTTGTCTGTCAAAGACAGAGTCATGGACACTGAATCTATCTGGAAACCCAGAAAGGTTACCCTTGTCTGAGGAATCAATGAACTTTTTAGTAAATTGATCCTCCAACCATGATCTTGAAGAAACAACACAAGTCGATTCGTATGAGATTCTGCTAAATGTAAAGACTGAGCAAGTACCAAGATATCGTCCAAATAAGGAAATACCACAATACCCTGTTCTCTGATTACAGACAGAAGGGCACCGAGAACCTTTGTAAAAATTCTTGGAGCTGTAGCTAGGCCAAACGGCAGAGCCACAAACTGGTAATGCTTGTCCAGAAAAGAGAATCTCAGGAACTGAAAATGATCTGGATGAATCGGAATATGCATCCTGTAAATCTATTGTGGACATATAATGCCCTTGCTGAACAAAAGGCAAGATAGTCCTTACAGTTACCATTTTGAACGTTGGTATCCTTACATAACGATTCAATATTTTTAGATCCAGAACTGGTCTGAAGGAATTCTCCTTCTTTGGTACAATGAAGAGATTTGAATAAAACCCCATCCCCTGTTCCAGAACTGGAACTGGCATAATTACTCCAGCCAACTCTAGATCTGAAACACATTTCAGAAATGCTTGAGCTTTCACTGGATTTACTGGGACACGGGAAAGAAAAAATCTCTTTGCAGGAGGTCTTATCTTGAAACCAATTCTGTACCCTTCTGAAACAATGTTCTGAATCCAAAGATTGTGAGCAGAATTGATCCAAATTTCTTTGAAAAAACGTAATCTGCCCCCTACCAGCTGAGCTGGAATGAGGGCCGCACCTTCATGTGGACTTAGAAGCTGGCTTTGCTTTTCTAGAAGGCTTGGATTTATTCCAGACTGGAGATGGTTTCCAAACTGAAACTGCTCCTGAGGATGAAGGATCAGGCTTTTGTTCTTTGTTGAAACGAAAGGAACGAAAACGATTATTAGCCCTGTTTTTACCCTTAGATTTTTTATCCTGTGGTAAAAAAGTTCCTTTCCCACCAGTAACAGTTGAGATAATGGAATCCAACTGAGAACCAAATAATTTGTTACCCTGGAAAGAAATGGAAAGTAGAGTTGATTTAGAAGCCATATCAGCATTCCAAGTTTTAAGCCATAAAGCTCTTCTAGCTAAAATAGCTAGAGACATAAACCTGACATCAACTCTGATAATATCAAAAATGGCATCACAGATAAAATTATTAGCATGTTGAAGAAGAATAATAATATTATGAGAATCATGATCTGTTACTTGTTGCGCTAAAGTTTCCAACCAAAAAGTTGAAGCTGCAGCAACATCAGCCAATGATATAGCAGGTCTAAGAAGATTACCTGAACACAGATAAGCTTTTCTTAGAAAGGATTCAATTTTCCTATCTAAAGGATCCTTAAACGAAGTACCATCTGACGTAGGAATAGTAGTACGTTTAGCAAGGGTAGAAATAGCCCCATCAACTTTAGGGATTTTGTCCCAAAATTCTAATCTGTCAGACGGCACAGGATATAATTGCTTAAAACGTTTAGAAGGAGTAAATGAATTACCCAAATTATTCCATTCTCTGGAAATTACTTCAGAAATAGCACCAGGAACAGGAAAAACTTCTGGAATAACCACAGGAGATTTAAAAACCTTATCTAAACGTTTAGATTTAGTATCAAGAGGACCAGAATCCTAAATTTCTAAAGCAATTAGTACTTCTTTAAGTAAAGAACGAATAAATTCCATTTTAAATAAATATGAAGATTTATCAGCATCAATCTCTGAGACAGAATCCTCTGAACCAGAAGAGTCATTAGAATCAGAATGATGATGTTCATTTAAAAATTCATCTGTATAAAGAGAAGTTTTAAAAGATTTTTTATGTTTACTAGAAGGAGGAATAACAGACATAGCCTTCTTGATGGATTCAGAAACAAAATCTCTTATGTTATCAGGAATATTCTGAACATTAGATGTTGATGGAACTGTAACAGGTAATGGTACATTACTAAAGGAAATATTATCTGCATTAACAAGTTTGTCATGACAATTAATACAAACAACAGCTGGAGGAATAGCCACCAAAAGTTTACAGCAGATACACTTAGCTTTGGTAGTTCCAGCACCAGACAGCGATTTTCCTGAAGTATCTTCTGACTCAGATGCAACGTGAGACATCTTGCAATATGTAAGAGAAAAAACAACATATAAAGCAAAATTGATCAAATTCCTTAAATGACAGTTTCAGGAATGGGAAAAAATGCCAGTGAACAAGCTTCTAGCAACCAGAAGCAATAAATAATGAGACTTAAATAATGAGGAGACAAAAGCGACGCCCATATTTTTTAGCACCAAATAAGACGCCCATATTATTTGGCGCCTAAATGCTTTTGGCGCCAAAAATGATGCCACGTCCGGAACGCCGACATTTTTTGGCGCAAAAGAACGTCAAAAATGACGCAACTTCCGGCGACACGTAAGATTTTTTGCGCCAAAAAAGTCCGCGCCAAGAATGACACAATAAAATGAAGCATTTTCAGCCCCCGCGAGCCTAACAGCCCACAGGGAAAAAAGTCAAATCTTTAAGGTAAGAAAAATATTTGATTCAAATGCATTATCCCAAATATGAAACTGACTGTCTGAAAATAAGGAATGTTGAACATTCTGAGTCAAGGCAAATAAATGTTTGAATACATATATTTAGAACTTTATTAAAAAAGTGCCCAACCATAGCTTAGAGTGTCACAGAAAATAAGACTTACTTACCCCAGGACACTCATCTACATGTTTGTAGAAAGCCAAACCAGTACTGAAACGAAAATCAGCAGAGGTAATGGTATATTTATAAGAGTATATCGTCGATCTGAAAAGGGAGGTAAGAGATGAATCTCTACGACCGATAACAGAGAACCTATGAAATAGACCCCGTAGAAGGAGATCATTGAATTCAAACAGGCAATACTCTCCTCACATCCCTCTGACATTCACTGCACGCTGAGAGGAAAACCGGGCTCCAACCTGCTGCGGAGCGCATATCAACGTAGAATCTAGCACAAACTTACTTCACCACCTCCATAGGAGGCAAAGTTTGTAAAACTGAATTGTGGGTGTGGTGAGGGGTGTATTTATAGGCATTTTAAGGTTTGGGAAACTTTGCCCCGCCTGGTAGGAATGTATATCCCATACGTCACTAGCTCATGGACTCTTGCTAATTACATGAAAGAAATGTAAGTCTTCCAGACCCGATAATATATCTTCCTAGATACAGATTTACGAGCCTGTAACATAGTATTAATTACAGAGTCAGAGAAACCTCTATGACTGAGAATCAAGCGTTTAATCTCCATACCTTCAAATTTAAGGATTTGAGATCCTGATGGAAAAAAAGGACCTTGCGATAGAAGGTCTGGTCTTAACGGAAGAGTCCACGGTTGGCAAGTAGCCATCCGGACAAGATCCGCATACCAAAACCTGTGAGGCCATGCTGGAGCCACCAGCAGAACAGGCGAACGCTCCTTTAGAATCTTGGAAATCACTCTTGCAAGAAGAACTAGAGGCGGAAAGATATAGGCAGGATGATACTTCCAAGGAACTGACAATGTAATGTCTGGCGACTGAGATAATCCGCTTCCCAATTGTCTATACCTGGGATATGAACCGCAGAAATTAGACAGGAGCTGGATTCCGCCCATACAAGTATTCGAGATACTTCTTTCATAGCCAGAGGACTGTGAGTCCCTCCTTGATGATTGACATATGCCACGGTTGTGACATTGTCCGTCTGAAAACAAATGAATGACTCTCTCATTAGAAGAGGCCACGACTGAAGAGCTCTGAAAATCGCACGGAGTTCCAAAATGTTGATTGGTAATCTCGCCTCCTGAGATTCCCAAACCCCTTGTGCTGTCAGAGACCCCCATACAGCTCCCCAACCTGTCAGACTTGCATCTGTTGAGATCACAGTCCAGGTCACAAGAACAAAAGAAGCCCCCTGAACTAAACGATGGTGGTCTATCCACCACGTCAGAGAGTGTCGTACAATTGGTTTTAAAGATATTAATTGCGATATCTTTGTATAATCCCTGCACCACTGGTTCAGCATACAGAGCTGAAGAGGTCGCATGTGAAAACGAGCAAAGGGCATCGCGTCCGATGCAGCAGTCATAAAACCTAGAATTTCCATGCATAAGGCTACCGAAGGGAATGATTGAGACTGAAGGTTTCGACAAGCTGAAACCAATTTCAGACGTCTTTTGTCTGTCAGCGACAGAGTCATGGACACTGAATCTATCTGGAAACCTAAAAAGGTTACCCTTGTCTGAGGAATCAACGAACTCTTTGGTAAATTGATCCTCCAACCATGTTCTCGAAGAAACGATAGATTCGTATGAGATTCTGCTAAAAGTGAAGACTGAGCAAGCACCAAGATATTGTCCAAATAAGGAAATACCACAATACCCTGTTCTCTGATTACAGATAGAAGGGCACCGAGAACCATTGTAAAAATCCTTGGAGCTGTTGCTAGGCCAAACGGCAGAGCCACAAACTGGTAATGCTTGTCTAGGAAAGAGAATCTCAGAAACTGATAGTGATCTGGATGAATCGGAATATGCAGATATGCATCTTGTAAATCTATTGTGGACATATAATGCCCTTGCTGAACAAATGGCAGAATAGTCCTTATAGTTACCATTTTGAATGTTGGTATCCTTACATAACGATTCAATATTTTTAAATCCAGAACTGGTCTGAAGGAATTCTCCTTCTTTGGTACAATGAAGAGATATGAGTAAAACCCAAGCCCCTGTTCCAGAACTGGAACTGGCACAATTACTCCAGCCAACTCTAGATCTGAAACATTTCAGAAATGCTTGAGCCTTCACTGGATTTATTGGGACACGGGAAAGAAAAAATCTTCTTGCAGGAGGCCTTATCTTGAAACCTATTCTGTACCCTTGTGAAACAATGTTCTGAATCCAAAGATTGTGAATCGAATTGATCCAAATTTCTTTGAAAAAACGTAATCTGCCCCCTACCAGCTGAGCTGGAATGAGGGCCGCACCTTCATGTGGACTTGGGAGCTGGCTATGGCATTCTAAAGGGTTTGGATTTATTCCAGACTGGAGATGGTTTCCAAACTGATACCGCTCCTGTAGGGGAAGGATCAGGCTTTTGTTCCTTATTATGACGAAAGGAACGAAAACGATTAGTGGACCTAAATTTACCTTTAGATTTTTATCCTGTGGTAAAAAAGTTCCTTTCCCCCCAGTAACAGTTGAAATAATAGAATCCAACTGTGAACCAAACAATTTATTACCCTGGAAAGAAAGGGAAAGCAAAGTTGACTTAGAAGACATATCAGCATTCCAAGTTTTGAGCCATAAAGCTCTTCTAGCTAAAATAGCTAAAGACATATACCTGACATCAACCATAATGATATCAAAGATGGCATCACAAATAAAGTTATTAGCATGTTGAAGAAGATTAACAATGCTATGAGTATTATGATCTGTTACTTGTTGTGCTAAAGCTTCTAACCAGAAAGTTGAAGCTGCAGCAACATCCGCCAAAGATATAGCAGGTCTAAGAAGATTACCTGAACATAAGTAAGCTTTTCTTAGAAAGGATTCAATTTTCCTATCTAAAGGATCCTTAAAGGAAGTACTATCTGCCGTAGGAATAGTAGTACGTTTAGCAAGAGTAGAGATAGCCCCATCAACCTTAGGGATTTTGTCCCAAAACTCTAATCTGTCAGATGGTACAGGATATAATTGCTTAAACCGTTTAGAAGGAGTAAATGAATTACCCAGATTATTCCATTCCCTGGAAATTACTTCAGAAATAGCATCAGGGACGGGAAAAACCTCCGGAATAACTACAGGCGGTTTAAAAACCGTATTCAAATGTTTAGATTTAGTATCAAGAGGACCAGATTCCTCTATTTCTAACGCAATTAAGACTTCTTTAAGTAAAGAACGAATAAATTCCATTTTAAATAAATAAGAAGATTTATATCAGTATCAATCTCTGAAACAGAATCTTCTGAACCAGAAAAATCAGTATCAGAAACAGAATCAGAATGATGATGTTCGTTTAAAAAGTCATCTGAAACATGAGAAGTTTTAAAAGACCTTTTACGTTTACTGGAAGGAGGAATAACAGACATAGCCTTCTTAATAGATTTAGAAACAAAATCTCTTATGTTAACAGGAACACCCTGAATATTAGATGTTGATGGAACAGCAACAGGTAATGGAACATTACTAAAGGAAATATTATCTGCATTAGAATGTTTGTCATGACATTCATCACAAACAACAGCCGGAGAAACAGTTACCACAAGTTTACAACAAATACACTTAACTTTGGTAGATCCAGCATCAGGCAGCGATTTTCCAGAAGTAGCTTCTGATTCAGGGTCAATCTGAGACATCTTGCAATATGTAATAGAAAAAACAACATATAAAGCAAAATTGATCAAATTCCTTAAATGACAGTTTCAGGAATGGGAAAAAATGCCAATGAACCAGCTTCTAGCAACCAGAAGCAAATAAACAATGAGACTTAAATATTGTGGAGACAATAATGACGCCCATATTTTTTAGCGCCAAAAAAGACGCCCACATTAATTGGTGCGTAAATGCTTTTAGCGCCAAAAATGACGCCATATCCGGTAACGCTGACACTTTTGGTGCAAAAACGTCGAAAAAATTACGCAACTTCCGGCGACAAGTATGACGCTGGAAATGACAAAGAAAATTTTTGCGCCAAAAAAGTCCGCGCCAAGAATGACGCAATAAAATGAAGCATTTTCAGCCCGCGCGAGCCTAACAGCCCACAGGAAAAAAGTCAAATTTTAAGGTAAGAAAAATTGGTTTATTCATATGCATTATCCCAAATATGAAACTGACTGTCTGAAATAAGGAACGTTGAACATCCTGAATCAAGGCAAATAAATGTTTAAACACAAATATTTAGAACTTTATATAAAAGTGCCCAACCATAGCTTAGAGTGTCACAAAATAAAACTTACTTACCCCAGGACACTCATCTACATGTAGTAGAAAGCCAAACCAGTACTGAAACGAGAATCAGTAGAGGTAATGGTATATATAAGAGTATATCGTCGATCTGAAAAGGGAGGTAAGAGATGAATCTCTAAGTCCGATAACAGAGATCCTATGACATAGACCCCGCAGAAGGAGATCATTGAATTCAAATAGGCAATACTCTCTTCACATCCCTCTGACATTCACTGCACACTGAGAGGAAAACCGGGCTCCAGCCTGCTGCAAAGCGCATATCAACGTAGAATCTAGCACAAACTTACTTCACCACCTCCATGGGAGGCAAAGTTTGTAAAACTGATTTGTGGGTGTGGTGAGGGGTGTATTTATAGGCATTTTGAGGTTTTGGAAACTTTGCCCCTCCTGGTAGGAATGTATATCCCATACGTCACTAGCTCATGGACTCTTGCTAATTACATGAAAGAAAAAAAACGTTACAAGAAACCCAACAATACAATCATTAAACCATCAGACAAGGGCGGAAACATAGTTCTCTGGTGAAAAAAAAGAAATGTAATAAAAGCTACTAAACAACACAGACTGTTATAAAAGACTGATATTCAATCCACATGCATCCTATATACAACAGTACAACAAACTCATAATTAATGCATGGAAAAATAATATAATTACTAAGACTGAAAAACAATTTCTACTTCAAACCAATCCAAAAATGGCCACAATATACTTCATACCTAAAATACATAAAAATCAAACTGATCCACCCGGCAGACCCATAGTCTCCAGAAATGAAAATCTCACTGAGGCAGCAAGCAAATACATAGATCTCAGACTGAGAGAATATCTAACCACCCTAACATCTTATATTCGCGACACCATGGAAATCTTACAAGTTCTCAGGAACCTACAAATATCAGACAACACCTGGTTGGTAACCATGGATGTAGAGTCACTGTACACCAGCATCTGACATTCTTATGGTATTGAAATGGTACAGTACTACCTATCCACTAATACAAGTAACAACCAAGAACATAATTCCTTCATTATCCAACTGTTAAGATTTATATTGACCAATACTATCTGCAAATCCAAGGAACGGCAATGGGCACAGCATGTGCCCCAACATTTGCCAATTTGTTCCTTGGATTATGGGAAGCTAAAAATGTATTTACATCTGATATGGAAATATTTACTGATCTAATACCATGGTGGGTCAGGTACATTGACGATGTCCTGTTCATATGGGAAGGCACAAGAGAAAAATTAGATACCTTCCTTTCTGAGCTGAACAACAATGTTAAAAACATCAGATTAACATATCACGCTAACTTAACAATTGATTTTCTGGATTTAACCATTACCAAAGATCAGACAGGTATGATCAGTACTGATATGTATCGCAAGCCAACAGTGACTAACACACTGCTACACAGCACAAGTGCCCATCATCAGAGCACAATAAAAACCATACCACATGGAGAATTTTTAAGATTGCAACAAAATTGTTCCTGCAAACAAATTTATTTACAAGAAATCCATGCATTAACAGAAATACTTGTACAAAGGGGCTACGGTAAAAGGATGGTCAAAATAGCCAAAATGAGCATTACAACTAAACAGAGACACATTATTGCAGCCCAAATTTAAAGAGACAGAAGAACAATACCCAAGACTGATAACAACTTCTAACCCCCAAATGTATCATATAAGAAGGATAATTAATGACAATTGGCACATTCTACAAAGTGACCCAAAGCTTGCCAAACAGATCGGTGCTAAAATGACGGTAGGGTATAAAAGACTTAGAAACCTGAAGGATCAGCTAGTACAGAGCCACTATGTCCATATCCCTAAAAAAGCTGACTCTGACCCAGGAATGTATCCATTCCTGTCAATATGTAAATAAAATCAAAGGAATTCCTGACAAAACAGGTAAAATACACAAACTTAACCAACACTATACATGCAGATCTTCAGGGGTTATATACACATTGTAGCTAAGCATTTCCAACAACATCATTATAGCTCACCTAAATATTTAAAATATTCAGTAATTTAAAAAATGAATGTTGGCTTAAGAGGTGGTAACATTGAAAAATTACTCCTCCAAACAGAATGCAAGTGGATATATCTACTAAACGCAGTCAAACCACATTGTCTTAATGAGAACAACTACTCCGTATATCTGTAAAAATGACATTTAACCTTAATACAATAAATCACATGATATTTTTTTAGTCACTAATTCTTCACACTATCATGTTTAATTCCTTCACTTTTATACAATATGCCCTTTAATTTGCATTATTTATAAGAAACTCCCACTGACAAATCAAGAGAAGTCTTGTTACTATTTTATTAAATTCCAAATAATTGGAAGATACACATTTACACTACACTGGATCACATATACGGTACCGCATACAAGTGCAGCGCCGTATATTTTACCCGTCGCACGCTGTTAAAATAAAATCAAACACCTAACGTATGCGCAATATCTGCTTCTCAACCGCAAAACCCCCACCGCAATAACTAACGTATTAACCCCTAATCCGCAATGCCCCGACAACACAAACTATCTATTAAATCTATTAACCCCTAATCCGCAATGCCCCCACAACGCAATCTAGCTATTTAAACTATTAACCCCCTAATCCGCCAATAACCCACATCGCAATTAACTAATCACTAAGCCCCCTAACCTAACACCATTACATAAATTAAAATAATCCTAAATTATAATTAAAATAAAAAAATCTACATTACTTTAAAAATAAAAAAAATAAGTTTAAATTAAGCTAAAATTACAGAAAATAAAAAAGTCTAACATTACATAAAATAATAAACAAGATTATAAAAAACCTTAATCCCTATGAAAATAAAAAAGCCCCCCAAAATAAAAACACCCCCTAATCTAATACTAAACTACCAATAGCCCTTAAAAGGGCCTTTTTGTAGGGCATTGCCCTAAGTTAAATAGCTCTTTTCCATAAAAAAATACTAAGTCCCCCTCTAACAGTAAAACCCCCCAAAATAAAAAAAAACTAACACTAAAAAATCCTAAACTACCCATTGCCCACATTCAAATCTTTTAAGACTGCCCAGAAATCCCTAATCTAAAAAATATATATTTTTTAAATTTTTTAAAAAAAAAGCCTAACTCTAACCCCCATATAGGTACTCACGGTTCCTGAAGTCCGGCGGTGAAGTCTTCTTCCGAGCGATGACCGGTTCCTGAAGTCCAGCAGTGAAGTCTTCTTCCAAGCGGCGATTTGAACAGCCAATAGGATTTCAGTAGCTCTCATCCTATTGGCTGATTTTAATTTGAAGAATCAAATCAGCCAATAGGAATGCAAGGGACGCCATATTTAATTGCGTACCTTAAATTCACTATTCAGTGTACAGCGGCGATCGTACGAAGAGGATCGTCCATGCTCCATGGTTCCACAGTCACCAGTCTTCAGTTCTGCCCTAAAGGGGCATTTGTATGGTCATTGCCCTTTAAAGGGCATTCAGCTCTTTTACTGCCCTTAAAAGGGCATTCAGCTCTTTTAAGACTGCCCAGAAATCAATAATCTAAAAAATAAAAAATTAAAAAATTCTTCCAAGAGGCGATTTGAACAGCCAATAGGATTTCAGTAGCTCTCATCCTATTGGCTGATTTGAATTTGAAGAATCAAATCAGCCAATAGGAATGCAAGGGACGCCTTATTTTATTGCGTACCTTAAATTAACTATTCAGTGTACGGCGGAGATCGTACGAAGAGGATCCTCCACGCTCCATGGTTCCACTGGTCACCAGTCTTCAGTTCTGTGGTCGCCGGTCTTCAGTTTCGCCGTCCAGGATGAAGATAGAAGAGGTCACCGCTTGGAAGAAGACTTCACCGCCGGACTTCAGGAACCGGCCGCCGCTTGGAAGAAGACTTCACCGCTGGACTTCAGGAACCGTGAGTAACTATCTGGGGGTTAGAGTTAGGCTTTTTTTAAAAAAAAATTAGATTAAGGATTTCTGGGCAGTCTTAAAAGAGCTGAATGCCCTTTTAAGGGTAGTAAAAGAGCTGAATGCCCTTTTAAGGGTGATGCCCATACAAATGCCCCTTTAGGGGCAATGGGAAGTTTAGTTTTTTTTTTTAGTTTTTTAGTGTAAGGTTTTTTATTTTGGGGGGTTTGGTGGGTGTGGGGTTTTACTGTTAGAGGGGGGACTTAGTATTTTTTTAAGGAAAAGAGCTGTTTAACTCAGGGCAATGCCCTACAAAAGGTTATTTTAAGGGCTATTGGTAGTTTAGTATTAGATTAGGGGGTGTTTTTATTTTGGGGGCTTTTTTATTTTTATAGGGATTAGGTTTAATTTTTTTATTTTTGATAATCTTGATTATTTTAATTTATGTAATGGGGTTAATTTAGAGGGTGTTAGGTTAGGGGGCTTATGGGTTATTTGTCGGTTTAGGGGTTAATAGATTTATTAGGTTAATTGCGAAGTGGGTTATTGGCGGATTAGGGGTTAATAGTTTAAAAAGCTAGATTGCATTGTGGGGGATGGCGGATTATGGGTTAATAGTTTAAATACTTTGCGATGTGGGGGCATTGCGGATTAGGGGTTAATAGATTTATTAGATAGTTTGCATTGTGGGGGCATTGCTGATCAGGGGTTAATAGTTTAAATAGGTAGTTTGTGTTGTGGGGCATGGCGGTTTAGAGGTTAATACATTTATTATAAGTTGCTATGTGGGGGGGTTGGCGGATAGAGAGGTTTTGACGTGTCGGGTTAGATTTCAAAGGGAAAAAGGTCTCAAAGAGCACCTTTTTCCTGTTTAACACCTAGTTGAGCTGGGTGTAATTTTTGTTACTTTATCGGCAGCCTCCGACAGTGTATTTACGGTTTGCGCTGGCATTGGAAACCGGGTATTTTTTAAAGATTAGCCGCTAGGCTTCCTATACTTTGTATGGGACACGATAATGTTTTCGTCAGCTGGAGTCCGGTACCCGAAATTGGCTTATAACGGACCGTTGGAAGCAGTCGATAAACAATATTGCTTCCGACAGCATGTTTATCAGTTTGCGAGTGCATGCAAATGGAATTATGGCTCAATGGAAGCGAGCCCTTCGTTTTTTAAGCTTATCACAATTATTTAACTCTCACATATAATATGTCTGCTGATATCATCTAGTATTAAATGAGCAGAGTTTAAGAAGAACAATCATAATAGTGGTATAATAATAAAAACATCTGCTGAAATAATATGCCCAACAAGTATAACCATATTTGTGAGCTATAAGATAGGTGCATTTTCAACTTGGATAACATATCCATTATAAATAACATTGCATAATCCAATACGATCCACAAGATAAATTAGTATATTGCATACAAACCAAATCCTGACACATGTACCTTATATTTCTTATTCAATTAATTGTTACAGAAAGTGTAAAATTTCACAGTTAGATGATACTTATTAAACATAAGGATCAGTATTGCCAGAAAGTATTTTATGATGGCAGGTAAACAGCCAATAAGATTATAGCAGGAAGTGGATGTCAAATCGGATGTTTGACATGCAATCACGTGACCTTAAGATGTCACTGATCAGACAATGGATATCGTTATCTGATTGAATAACCTGTCAACCAATCACCTACCAAAAAACAGCCAATAAAAAACAGGAGGGGGGATTTGCAGACCTTTAAATAAAAGGATTATAAACCGACGCACACCCCCTCTGAAGAAGCATTATGTGAAACGCATGTCAGGGGTCTTTGTGGAGAGTGGCGTTTCTCAATTTTTAATGAGCTTGTTGATAACAATTAAAAATTATATTTTGGATTAGAGGCTATTACTTTATCTAGTTGATAGTAGAGCACACCTTCTGTACTTAGTGGGATTTTCTTACCCTACAATATTTTGTTTGGTTAACTTTAACCTCTGCATTGCCAGAACATATATTTCTGTCATGTAATTGGCAAAAGTCCATGAGCTAGTGACGTATGGGATATACAATCCTACCAGGAGGGGCAACGTTTCCCAAACCTCAAAATGCCTATAAATACACCACTCACCACACCCACAATTCAGTTTTACAAACTTTGCTTTCAATGGAGGTGGTGAATTTTTATGATTTCTTCTGTGATAAGCACTTTTAAGCATTCTGAAGTCCAATTCCTCTCAGAGTACAGTGTTTGTCAGAGGGATGTGAAGAGAGTATCGCCTATTTGTTTTAATGGTTTTCCTCTCGGGAAATCTTTTCAAGGGTTCTCTGTTATCGGTCGTAGGGATTCATCTCCTACCTCCCTTTTCAGATCGATGATAAACTCTTATACCATTACCTCTGCTGATAGCTTTCAGTACTGGTTTGGCTATCTGCTATATGTGGATGTGTGTCTTTCGGTAAGCATGTATCATTACTTAAGACACTTTCAGCTATGGTTTGGTGCTTTATGTATTAATATGAAGTTTTAAATATATGTATTTTACTTATATTTGCCATGAGTCAGGTCTATGTGTATTTCCCTTTGCAGTCCAGCAGTTTCGTTATAGGAATAATTTTTTAGGAAGTTTGTCTTACCTGGGGTTTAGTCTTTTTTTTTTTTTTCAATTTGACTTGTTTTTTCTTTGGAAAACTTGCGGGTAAATTAGGCTTGCGAGGGTGCAAAATGCTGTTATTTATTGCGTCATTCTTGGCGCGAGAATTTTTTGGGCGCAAATGTGCATCTGTCATTACGCAAGTTCATCATTTCCTGTGTCTTAGTTGACGCTAGGTTGTTTGGCGTGAAATTGTGTTTGTTATGAAGCGAGTTGCATCATTTCCGGATGTTAGTTGGCGCCAAAAAAATTCTCAACTTCCTTTTGCATTGTGCGTCATACTTGGCACCAAAAAATTTCTATATGCTCTTTGCTTTCTTTATGCTCAGAAGGCTATGCTATTTGCTTTTTTTTTTTTTGCCAATTTTAGCATTTGCATTTTTTACCATTCCTGAAACTGCTATATCTGGGAATAAGATATTTCTGTTTAATGTTATTTTTTTTTTTTTACATTTTACAAGATGTCTCAATCTGATTCTGTCTCAGAAGCTGCTGCCTGAACACAGTTCTACCAAAGCTAAGTGTATCTGTTGTAAGCTAGTGGAGATTATATCTCCAGCTGTAGTATGCAACAGTTGTCATGATAAGCTTTTGCATGCAGAAAAGGTTTCTATTAGTGCTAGAACAGTATCTGTTGTTCTTTTAACATCTACAGTACATGATATCCCTGTTGATATGAAAAATTATATTGCTGAGGCAATACAGAAGGCTATGGCTGCTATAACGCCTTCAAATAAATGTAAACGGTCTTTCAAAACTTCTCATAATACTGATGAAATTTGTAATGACCGACAACATACTGGTATATCCTCCTCTGATGAGGATCTCTCTGACTCAGAAGATCCTACTTCAGACATTGACACTGATAAATCATCTTATCTTTTTAAGATTGAGTATATTCGTACTTTGTTAAAAGAAGTGTTAATAACTTTGGATATTGAGGAGTCTGGTCCGCTTGATAATAAATCCAGTAAACGTTTAAATTCTGTCTATAAACCTCCTGTGACTACCCCTGAGTTTTTTGCTGTTCCTGATGCTATTTCTGATGTGATTGCTAAGGAATGGTCTAAGCCTGATACTTCTTTTGTTCCTTCTTCAAGGTTTAAAAAGTTGTATCCAGTGGCTAAATTAGAGTTTTGTGAAAAAGTCCCTAAGGTTGATGGGGCTATTTCTACTCTTGCTAAACATACTACTATTCCTATGGAAGATAGTACCTCTTTAGAAGATAGAATCTTATCTAAGGAAAGCTTATTTGCATTCTGGCTATATGCTCAGACCTGCCATTTCTATGGCTGATGTTGTGGCTGCATGAACTTTTTGGTTGGATAGCTTAGCACAACGGAAAAAAAATACTGATTTACATAGCATTGTTCGTTTGCTTCAACATGCATATCTGTGATGCTATTTTTGATATCATCAAGATTAATGTTAAATCTATGCCTTTCGCTATTTTAGCTAGAAGAGCTTTATGGCTCAAATCATGGAATGCTGACATGGTATCTAAATCTTTCATTCCAGTGTAATATTATTTTGGTTCCCAGTTGGATTCTATTATTTCAACTATTACTGGGGGGAATGGAGTTTTTTTGCCTCAAGATAAAAAGTCTAAAGGCAAATCTAAAACTTCTAATCGGTTTAGTTCCTTTCGTCAGAATAGAGAACAGAAAACCACTCCTTCCCCTAAAGACTCTGGCTCCAATTAGAAGCCATCCTCCAGTTGGAAAAAATCCAAGCCTTACAAGAAACCAAAGCCAGCCCCCAAGACTGCATGAAGGTGCGGCCCTCGATCCAGTTCTGCTGGTGGGGGGCAGATTGAAATTATTTCAAGACGTTTTGGCAGGTTCCTTTCAGAATCATTGGATTCAGAATATTGTCTCTCAGGAGTATCGAATAGGTTTCAGAATAAGACCTCCTGTGAGAAGATTATTTTCTCTCTCACGTTCCAACAAATCCTGTGAAAGCTCAGTCTTTTCTGAAGTGTGTTTCAGATCTAGAACTTTCAGGAGTGATTGTACCAGTTCCAATTCTGGAACAGGGTCTGAGTTTTTATTCAAATCTATTCATTGTCCCGAAGAAGGAAAATTCTTTCAGACCAGTTCTGGATCTGAAGTTTTTGAATCATTTTGTAAGAATCCCAACTTTCAAGATGGTGACTATAAGGACTATTCTGCTCTTTGTTCAGCAAGGTCATTACATGTCCTCAATAGACTTACAGGATGCGTATCTTCATATTCCGATTCATCCAGACCACTATCGGTTTCTGAGATTCTCTTTTCTAGACAAGCATTACCAGTTTGTTGCTCTTCCATTAGGCCTAGCAACAACTCCAAGAATCTTTTCGAAGGTTCTCGGTGCCCTTCTATTTGTAATCAGAGAGCAGGGTATTGCGGTGTTTCCTTATTTGGACGATATCTTGGTACTGGCTCAATCTTTTCATTTAGCAGAATCTCACATGAATTAACTTGTGTTGTTTCTTCAAAGACATGGTTGGAGGATCAATTTACCAAAGAGTTCCTTGATTCCTCAGACAAGGGTCATCTTTTTAGGTTTCCATATAGATTCAGTGTCCATGACTTTGTCTTTAACAAACAAGAGACAAATGAAATTGGTTTATGCCTGTCGAAACCTTCAGTCTTGATCATTCCCTTCAGTGGCTATGTGCATGGAAGTTTAAGGTCTGCAGCATCGGACGCGATCCCTTTTGCTCGTTTTATGAGACCTCTGCAGCTTTGCATGCTGAATCAATGGTGCAGAGATTATACTTGGAGATCACAGTTGATATACTTAAATCCCAACATTCAACTCTCTCTGTCCTGGTGGTTAGTCCATCATCAGATTATTCAAGGGGCCTCTGTTGTTCGTCCTGCCTGGACTGTGATTTCAACAGATGCAAGTTTCACAGGTTGGGGAGCTGTCTGGGGGCCTCTGACAGCACAAGGAGTTTGGAATCCTCAAGAGGCGAGGTTACCAATCAATATTTTAGAACTTTGTGCTATTTTCAGGGCTCTTCAGGCTTGGCCGCTATTAAAGAGAGAATTATTCATTCATTTTCAGACAGACAATATCACAACTGTGGCATATGTCAATCATCAAGGGGGGACTTGCAGTCCTTTAGCAATGAAAGAAGTATCTTGAATACTTTCTTGGGTGGAATCCGACTCCTGTCTAATTTCTGCAATACATATTCCAGGTGTAGACAATTGGGAAGCGGATTATATCAGTCATCAGTCTTTACATCCAGGGGAGTGGTCTCTCCATCCAGATGTATTTTGTCAGATTGTACAGATGTGGGGTCTCCCCAAAATAGATCTGATGGCTTCCCATCTAAACAAGAAGCTTCCCAGGTACCTTTTTCCAGGTCCAGGAATCCTCAGGTGGAGATGGTGGATGCGTTAGCAGTTCCTTGGTTTTACCAACCTGCTTACATTTTTCTGCCTCTAGTTCTTCTTCCAAGAGTGATCTCCAAGATCATATTGGAACAATCGCATGTGTTTCTGATAGCACCAGCATGGCCTCACAGGTTTTAGTATGCAGATCTTGTCCGGATGTCCAGTTGCCAACCTTTGTCACTTCCTTTAAAGCTGGACCTTCTGTCTCAAGGGCAGTTTTTCCATCAGGATCTCAAATCGCTAAATTTGAAGGTATGGAAATTGAACTCTTAGTACTTAGTCATAGAGGTCTCTCTGATTCAGTGATTAATACTTTGCTACAGGCTCATAAGTCTGTTTCAAGGAAGATTTATTATCGGGTTTGGAAAACCTATATTTCATGGTGTTTTTCTCATAACTTCTCTTGGCATTCTTTTATGATTCCTAGAATTTTACAGTTTCTTCAGGATGGTTTGGATAAAGGTTTGTCTGCAAGTACCTTGAAGGGACAAATCTCTGGTCTTTCTGTTTTATTTCATAGAAAGATTGCTAAACTTCCTGATATTCACTGTTTTGTTCAGGCTTTGGTTCGTATCAAGCCTGTTGTTAAATCAATCTCTCCTCCTTGGAGTCTTAATTTGGTTTTGAAGGCTTTGCAGGTTCCTCCTTTTGAGCCTATGCATTCTTTGGATATTAAACTACTTTCTTGGAAAGTGTTGTTTCTTTTGGCTATCTCTTCAGCTAGAAGAGTTTCTTAATTGTCTGCTCTCTCTTGTGAGTCTCCTTTTCTGATTTTCCATCAGGATAAGGCTGTTTTGCAGACTTCGTTTAAATTTCTTCCTAAGGTTGTGAATTCTAACAACAATAGTAGGGAAATTGTTGTTCCTTCCTAGTGTCCTAATCCCAAGAATGTTCTTGAAAGATAGTTTCATTCTTTGGATGTTGTAAGAGCTTTGAAATATTATGTTGAAGCTACTAAAGATTTCAGGAAAACTTCTAGTCTATTTGTTGTTTTTTTCTGGTCCTAGGAAAGGTCAGAAAGCCTCTGCCATTTCTTTGGCATCTTGGTTAAAAATTTTGATTCACAAGGCTTATTTAGAGGCAGGACAGTCTCCGCCTCAGAGAATTATAGCTCATTCTACTAGATCAGTCGCCACTTCTTGGGCTTTTAAGGATGAAGCTTCGGTTGATCGATTTGAAAAGCAGCAACTTGGTCTTCTTTGCATATATTTACTAAATTTTACCATTTTGATGTATTTGCTTCTTCTGAAGCAGTCATTGGTAGAAAAGTTCTTCAGGCAGCTGTCTCAGTTTCATTCTTCTGCTTATGATTTAAGTTTTTTTCCTGAAATTTATGTGACTTATTTTTTTGTGGATTTAATTTTCTCAGCGGAAATAGCTGTTTTTATTTTATCCCTCCCTTTCTAGTGACTCTTCTGTGGTCTCCCACATCTTGGGTATTTCTATCCCATACGTCACTAGCTCTTGAACTCTTGCAAATTACATGAAAGAAAACATAATTTATGTAAGAATTTACCTGATAAATTAATTTCTTTCATATTGGCAAGAGTCCATGAGGCCCACCCTTTTTATGGTGGTTATGATTTTTGTATAAAAGCACAATTTTATTTCCAGTTCCTCTTTTTGTATGCTTTTTTACTCCTTATTTTATCACCCCACTACTTGGCTATTTGTTAAACTGAATTGTGGGTGTGGTGCAGGGTGTATTTATAGGCATTTTGAGGTTTGGGAAACTTTGCCCCTCCTGGTAGGATTGTATATCCCATACGTCACTAGCTCATGGACTCTTGCCAATATGAAAGAAATGAAGTTATCAGGTAAGATCTTACATAAATTATGTTTTATAACAGGGCAAGGCAAAAATAATACAAATACTGCTATAGAAGGAATTTAGCCGCTCAGGTCACAGATAGCTTTATTTTTCAGCTTCTGGGATATTCCCCTACTATTCTTTCCAGTTTAACTGTTCAACTTAAGTGATTTTAACTTAGTATGTGTGTCTGTTTGATAGAAAACATAATTTATGTAAGAACTTACCTGATAAATTCATTTCTTTCATATTAGCAAGAGTCCATGAGCTAGTGACGTATGGGATATACATTCCTACCAGGAGGGGCAAAGTTTCCCAAACCTCAAAATGCCTATAAATACACCCCTCACCACACCCACAATTTAGTTTAACGAATAGCTAAGAAGTGGGGTGATAAGAAAGGAGCGAAAGCATCAAAAATAAGGAATTGGAATAATTGTGCTTTATACAAAAAAATCATAACCACCACAAAAAGGGTGGGCCTCATGGACTCTTGCTAATATGAAAGAAATGAATTTATCAGGTAAGTTCTTACATAAATTATGTTTTCTTTCATGTAATTAGCAAGAGTCCATGAGCTAGTGACGTATGGGATAGCAGATACTCAAGATGAGGAACTTCCACGCAAGAGTCACTAGAGAGGGAGGGATAAAATAAAGACAGCCAATTCCGCTGAAAAAATAATCCACAACCCAAATCAAAAAGTTTTAATCTTATAATGAAAAAAACTGAAATTATAAGCAGAAGAATCAAACTGAAACAGCTGCCTGAACTACTTTTCTACCAAAAACTGCTTAAGAAGAAGAGAAAACATCAAAATGGTAGAATTTAGTAAAAGCATGCAAAGAAGACCAAGTTGCTGCTTTGCAAATCTGATCAACAGAAGCTTCATTCCTAAAAGCCCAGGAAGTAGAAAGTGACCTAGTAGAATGAGCCGTAATCCTTTGAGGCAGGATTTACCCGACTCTACATAAGCATGATGAATCAAAGACTTTAACCAAGACGCCAAAGAAATGGCAGAATCCTTCTGACCTTTCCTAGAACCAGAAAAGATAACAAATAGACTAGAAGTCTTTCTGAAATCTTTAGTAGCTTCAACATAATATTTCAAAGCTCTTACTACATACAAAGAATGTAAAGATCTCTCCAGAGAATTCTTAGGATTAGGACACAATGAAGGGACAACAATTTCTCTACTTATGTTGTTAAAATTCAACTTTAGGTAAAAAATTAAATGAAGTCCGCAACACCGCCTTATCCTGATGAAAAATCAGAAAAGGAGATTCACAAGAAAGAGCAGATAACTCAAAAACTCTTCTAGCAGAAGAGATGGCCAAAAGGAACAAAACTTTCCAGGAAAGTAATTTAATATCCAGAGAATGCATAGGTTCAAACGGAGGAGCCTGTAAAGCCCTCAGAACCAAATTGAGACTCCAAGGAGGAGAGATTGACTTAATGACAGGCTTGATACGAACCAAAGCCTGTACAAAACAATGAATATCAGGATGATTAGCAATCTTTCTGTGAAAAAGAACCGAAAGAGCAGAGATTTGTCCTTTCAAGGAACTTGCAGACAAACCCTTATCCAAACCATCTTGAAGAAATTGTAAAATTCTAGGAATTCTAAAAGAATGCCAAGAGAATTTATGTGAAGAACACCAAAAAATGTAAGTCTTCCAGACTCGGTAATAGATCTTTCTAGACACAGATTTACGAGCCTGTAACATAGTATTAATCACTGAGTCAGAGAAACCTCTATGACTAAGCATTAAGCGTTCAATCTCCATACCTTCAAATTTAATGATTTGAGATCCTGATGGAAAAATGGGCCTTGAGACAGAAGGTCTGGCCTTAACGGAAGTGTCCAAGGTTGGCAACTTGCCATCCGAATGAGATCCGCATACCAAAACCTGTGTGGCCATGCTGGAGCCACCAGCAGTACAAACGAACACTCCATTAGGATTTTGGAAATCACTCTTGGAAGAAGAACTAGAGGTGGAAAGATATAAGCAGGTTGATAATTCCAAGGAAGTGACAACGCGCCCACCGCTTCCGCCTGAGGATCCCTGGATCTGGACAGATACCTAGGAAGTTTCTTGTTTAGATGAGAGGCCATCATATCTATTTCTGGAAGCCCCCAGATTTGAACAATCTGAAGAAATACCTCTGGGCGAAGAGACCTTTCGCCCGGATGTAACGTCTGGCGACTGAGATAATCCGCTTCCCAATTTTCTATACCTGGGATGTGAACCACAGAAATTAGACAGGAGCTGGATTCCGCCCATACAAGTATCCGAGATACTTCTTTCATAGCCTGAGGACTGTGAGTCCCCCCCTTGATGATTGACATATGCCACGGTTGTGACATTGTCTGTCTGAAAACAAATAAACGATTCTCTCTTCAGAAGAGGCCAGAACTGAAGAGCTCTGAAAATCGCACAGAGTTCAAAAATGTTGATTGGTAATCTCGCCTCCTGAGATTCCCAAACCCCCTGCGCTGTCAGAGATCCCCATACAGCTCCCCAACCTGAAAGACTTGCATCTGTTGAGATCACAGTCCAGGTTGGACAAACAAAAGAGGCCCCTTGAACTAAATGATGGTGATCTAACCACCAAGTCAGAGAAGATCGAACATTGGGATTTAAGGATATCAATTGTGATATCTTTGTATAATCCCTGCACCATTGGTTCAGCATACAAAGCTGGAGAGATCTCATGTGAAAACGAGCAAAAGGGATTGCGTCCAATGCAGCAGTCATGAGACCTAAAATGTCCATGCACAAAGCTACCAAAGGGAAAGATTGAGACTGAAGGTTTCGACAAGCTGAAACCAATTTCAGAAGTCTCTTTTCTGTTAGAGACAAAGTCATGGACACTGAATCTATTTGGAAACCCAAAAAGGTTACCCTTGTCTGAGGAATCAAGGAACTCTTTGGTAAATTGATCCTCCAACCATGTCTTTGAAGAAACAACACAAGTTGATTAGTGTGAGATTCTGCAGAATGTAAAGACTGAGCAAGTACCAAGATATCGTCCAAATAAGGAAATACCACAATACCCTGCTCCCTGATTACAGAAAGAAGGGCACAGAGAACCTTCGAAAAGATCCTTGGAGCTGTTGCTAGGCCAAAAGGAAGAGCAACAAACTGGTAATGCTTGTCTAGAAAAGAGAATCTCAGGAACTGATAATGGTCCGGAT
Organism: Bombina bombina; assembly: GCF_027579735.1. NCBI lineage: Eukaryota > Metazoa > Chordata > Amphibia > Anura > Bombinatoridae > Bombina > Bombina bombina. The sequence continues at coordinate 523,240,818 of NC_069500.1, read as the reverse complement.
GAATTGGAATATGAAGATATGCATCCTGTAAGTCTATTGTGGACATATAATGCCCTTGCTGAACAAAAAGCAGAATAGTCCTTATAGTCACCATCTTGAATGTTGGTAACCTTACATAAAGATTCAATATTTTTAGATCCAGAATTGGTCTGAAAGAATTCTCTTTCTTTGGAACAATGAACAGATTTGAATAAAACCCCAGGCCCTGTTCCAGACCTGGAACTGGCACAATCACCCCAGCTGACTCCAGATCTGAAACACATTTCAGAAACGCTTGAGCCTTTACTGGGTTTACTGGAATGCGTGAAAGAAAGAATCTTCTCACAGGCGGTCTTACCTTGAAACCTATTCTGTACCCTTGTGAAACAATGTTCTGAATCCAAAGACTTTGAATTGAATTGATCCAAACATCTTTGAAAAATTGTAACCTGCCCCCTACCAGCTGTGCTGGAATGAGGGCCGCACCTTCATGCGGATTTGGGAGCTGGTTTTTACTTTCTAAAAGGCTTGGATTTATTCCAGACTGGAGAAGGTTTCCAAATGGAAACTGTTCCTTTAGAGGAAGGGTCAGGCTTTTTTTCCTTATTCTGACGAAAAGAACAAAAACGATTAGCAGCCCTATATTTACTTTTAGATTTTTATCCTGAGGTAAAAAGGCTCCCTTCCCCCCAGTAACAGTTGAAATTATTGAGTCTAACTGAGAACCAAATAATGTATTACCTTGGAAAGAAAGAGAAAGCAAAGTTGACTTAGAAGTCATATCTGCATTCCAAGACTTAAGCCATAAAGCTCTTCTGGCTAAAATAGCTAAAGACATATACCTGACATCAATTCTAATGATATCGAAAATGGCATCACAAATAAAGTTATTAGCATGTTGAAGGAGTTTAACAATGCTATAAGCATTATGGTCTGACACTTGTTGCGCTAAAGCCTCCAACCAGAAAATTGAAGCTGCAGCAACATCAGCCAAAGAAATAGCAGGTCTAAGAAGATTACCTGAACATAAATAAGCCTTCCTTAGAAAGGATTCAAGCTTCCTATCTAAAGGATCCTTAAACAAAGTACTATCTGCTGTAGGAATAGTAATACGTTTAGCAAGAGTAGAGATAGCCCCATCAACTTTGGGGATTTTCTCCCAAAACTCTAATCTATCACATGGCAAAGGGTACAATTTCTTAAACCTTGGAGAAGGAGTAAATGAAGTACCCAGACTATTCCATTCCCTAGAAATTACTTCTGAATTAGCATCAGGAACTGGAAAAACTTCTGGAATAACTACATGAGGTTTAAAAACTGAATTTAAACGCTTGGTAGTTTTAATATCAAGAGGACTAGACTCCTCCATATCTAATGCAATCAACACTTCTTTAAGTAAAGAACGAATAAACTCCATCTTAAACAAATATGAAGATTTATCAGTGTCAATATCTGAGGTAGAATCTTCTGAATCAGATAGATCCTCATCAGAAATAGATAAGTCAGAATGATGGCGGTCATTTAAAAATTCATCTGAAATATGTGAAGTTTTAAAAGACCTCTTACGTTTACTAGGAGGAGGAATAACAGAAAGAGCCTTCCGAATAGAATTAGAAACAAATTCTTTAACATTAACAGGAACATCCTGAACATTAGCTGTTGAAGGAACAACAACAGGTAATGGATTATTACTAATGGAAATATTATCAGTGTTGGATAGCTTATCATGACAACTAACACAAACTACAGCCGGAGGAACAGTTACCAAAAGTTTACAACAAATGCACTTAGCTTTGGTAGAACCGACATCAGGCAGCACTTTTCCAGAAGTAGATTCTGATCCAGGGTCAGGTAGTGACTTCTTGCAATATGTAAAAGAAAAAACATATAAAGCAAAATTATCAAATTCCTTAAATGGCAGTTTCAGGAATGGGAAAAAAATGCAAAATGAAACAAGCCTCTAGAAAACCAGAAGCAACTAAAAAGTGAAACTGAAATAATGTGAAAAAAACTGGCGCCAAGTATGACGCCCACATTTTTGGCGCCAAGTATAACGCCCACATATTTTGGTGCCAAGAATGACACCCATATTTTTTGGCGCCAAAAAAACGTCCGCAATACACATACGTCAAAAAAATGACGCAATTACGTGAAAACTTCTGGCGCCAATTATGACGCCAGAAATGATGACATTTTTGCGACAAAAAAGTCTCGCTCCAAGAATGACACAATAAATAGAAGCATTTTCTGCACCCGCGAGCCTAACAGCCCGCAATTTTTGAAAAAAAGTCAATTGAAAATTTTAAGGTAAGAAAAATAAAATTTATATGCATTTTCCCCCAAAAAAAAATATGAAACTGACAGTCTGAATGAAGGAATATTGATTATCCTGAATCATGGCAAATATAAGTTTAAACACATATATTTAGAACTTTACATATAAAGTGCCCAACCATAGCTTTGAGTGTCATAAATAGAAATAAGACTTACTTACCCTAAGACACTCATCTACATATAGTAGATAGCCAAACCAGTACTGAAACGAGAATCAGTAGAGGTAATGGTATATAAGAGTATATCGTTGATCTGAAAAGGGAGGTAGGAGAAGAAATCTCTACGACCGATAACAGAGAACCTATGAAATAGATCCCTTAGATGAAGACCATGGTATTCAAATAGGCAATAATCTCTTCACATCCCTCTGACATTCACTGTACTCTGAGAGGAAAACCGGGCTTCAGCCTGCTGCGAAGCACATATCAACGTAGAATCTAGCACAAACTTACTTCACCACCTCCATGAGAGGCAAAGTTTGTAAAAACTGAATTGTGGGTGTGGTGAGGGGTGTATTTATAGGCATTTTGAGGTTTGGAAAACTTTGCCCCTCCTGGTAGGAATGTATATCCCATACGTCACTAGCTCATGGACTCTTGCTAATTACATGAAAGAAATATTAAAGTTGAAATGAATGTAGTATGAATGACAACAACACTAACACAGTGATTTAACCAGGGTAAAATAAAAAAATTTCTGTGAGGTGCATCCTTCTTTTCTTTTGCAACTCACACAACTGGTATTTTTTCATACTGTATGAAACCAAAACTAGAGAGAAGAAAGAGAGGGGTTAAATAGCACGCCTTCCCACCACCTTAACTAATAAAAAGCCGTGTATCACCCCCGTTTCCTGGCCGATAACGGATACTTCGGATTCAGGTGCCAGGGGTGAGGGAAACGGTAAATAACACAAATGCATTTCGGCCCTATTCCAGGCCTTTGTCAATGTGTAAGTTAAACAAGCTGAAGCCTCAATATGTGTATCCTTATAAGCCATTAGCCAAGACGATTTTCAGCCAATCAAGTTGCGCCAAACCTTCACACCCACCCGCAAGCCAATCCCTGTCATTGACCGCATCATCAAGGGGTGTGTACAGCTCCTGGCGCTATTATTGGAGCGTGAGACTTCTCAGTCATGGCAGGGGGAGTTAACATCCTCTGGGTAATTTAAATATCCAGCAGTATGAATGCGAGATCACATCTAGATACTGATATAGTCAGTCGAGTCCACAAACCGCTCCTAATGCGATTCCGCATTCACAGCCTGAAGTACGATCTAGCACTGTCCCAAATTCAATGAAAACTGATATCAGATCAAAGATCCGTATAATCATTCCCCAATAACACACTCTCACTAGCTGAAGATAAGTTGCTACTTGTTAATAACAGGATACAGATTACGCTAGGCTTCCTATACCACAGAGATTAATAAAACTTCTTTGGGACCCCCTAACTGCAAAATGTTTTAAACTCCCACTATAGGCTATTTAGAGATACACCCAATAATTATTGTAGTCATTCATGCCATTGGGAGTCACGGAATTCAGTCTAAAAATCCACTTTGTTTCTTTTTTTTAGCAATACCTGCTCTGTATCATCCCCTCGAATGTCAGGTTTTAATTTTTCCAACCCCCCAGCATTTAAAAGCATTAGTGTTGCCCTGTAGTGATGTCCCGAACTGTTCGCCCGCGAACGGTTCACAGCGAACATAGCTTGTTCGCGTTCGCGTTTGTGGGCGAACACATGGCGATGTTCGATCCGGCCCTATGTGTCATCATTGTGGAAACTTTGACCCTTTATGTCACAGCCGCCTGACACATTAGAGCCAATCAACATCAGACACTCCCTCACAGACACTCCCAGCTACTCGGAATCCGCCATTTTAGACTCATAACGACCTTGCTTTTTTAATGAGAGGACGTGTTGTGTTTTTGCTCCTGACATTAATAGGAAAAACATAGCTAGGCTAGTGTATTTACAGTCCAGAAGGACTCCACTCATCTCTGCTGCAAGCACAGCACCCCAAAAAGCCCTTTTTAGGGCTATATTTCGTGCCGTTTTTTTTTTTTGTTTTTTTGTTTTTTATTAGCATTTGCCTGGCTTTCAGCTGTGTGTTTAAGGCTCACAGCATATGCTGTGACTACTGCCACCACTGATATCTCCCTAACAACATTAGTTTAAATTTAACTAACCCAAAAATATAATTATTTTTCTAGTGTAATTTTTTTTCATTTTCTATCAGGCCAGTGTCACACAGCATATACTCTGGTTCATTGCTCTGTGCCAGCCAGCAGCCAGCAGTGTTAATATCCGTTTATAACATTATTTTTAATTAAAAAAAAAAAACACAAAAAAATATTTTTCTAGTGTAATCTAATTACATTTACTATCATGCCTGTGTCTGTCAGGCTCACTCAGCATTAATATACCTCTTTTTTTTCAGTCTTTTGGTTAATTCGTCTGTGCCAGGCAGCCACCCAGCACTCATATCTATTTTTCTTTCACCTTAATTTTAATATAAAAAAAAAAAAAGTTTAAATTTGTTTGCTAGTGTAATCAAATCTAATTTTCTATCCGGCCTGTGTGTTTTGCTGACATAGAGAGCCTACTGTGTTTACTTGCTGCCCTCCCTAGTCTATGAGCCATGACTCATATGTGTTTAACCTTTTTTTAATTTCCCCCCCAAAAAATAATTTCAATCATTTTTCTAGTGTAATCTAATAGTATTTTCTATCAGGCGTGTGTGTATCCGACATACATAGCCTACTGTTTTTAATAGCTGCCCTTCCAAGGCTATCAGCCACGACTCATATGTATGTGCTTAACCTTTTTCTTAAAATTTCCAAAAAAAAGTCTGTAAATCATTATGCTAGTGTAATCTAATTGTATTTTCTATCAGGCCTGTGTCTAACAGGCCCATTTATCAAGCTCCGTATGGAGCTTGAAGGGCCGTGTTTCTGGCGAGTCTTCAGACTCGCCAGAAACACAAGTTATGAAGCAGCGGTCTAAAGACCGCTGCTTCATAACCCTGTCCGCCTGCTCTGAGCAGGCGGACAGGAACCGCCGGAAATCAACCCGATCGAATACGATCGGGTTGATTGACAGCTCCCTGCTGGCGGCCGATTGGCCGCGAGTCAGCAGGGGGCGGCGTTGCACCAGCAGCTCTTGTGAGCTGCTGGTGCAATGTTAAATGTGGAGAGCGTATTGCTCTCCGCATTTAGCGAGGTCTTGCGGACCTGATCCGCAGTGTCGGATCAGGTCCGCAAGCCCTTTGATAAATGGGCCCCTAACTGTCTATCTGACTTACACAGCATACTGTTGTTATAATTGCTGCCCTACGTAGCAGCCAGCCAGTGCGACCACTCATAGAGTAATATGTGCATTGCACTTCTTAACATAATTTTAATATTAAAATCTAAAATTTTAAAATATTTTGCTAGTGTAATGTAACTTAATTTTCTATCAGTCCTGTGTTTTTGTCACTTACACAGCATACTGTGTTCAATTACTGCCCTACCTACCATCCACGACTCATATCTGCCAGCCTGTCTGCCAGGCCCAAGTAGCCAATTAGTGGCACCAATCACAATTCTTGTAACAGTAATAAAAATAAAAAAAATCATAATTTTTTGGACTGCAAATATTCAGTCTCCTAGGGCCATTGAATTTCATTTACCTCCTGCCTGCCACTGCCAGCCTTTTGTGCCAGGCCGTCTAGCCAACTATTTACACCAATCATAATTGTTGTCACAGTCAGACAGTATAGTTATTAATTTAAATAAAAAAAAATGTTAGTGTTGATCTTAACCCTCAGTTTGCTCGTGCCTTTTAATTGCACTTTTCTACAGCCTTCCAAGCCTGTGTGCCAGGCCTACTTAAAAAATATTTACACCAATCATATTTGTTGTGACAGTATTCTAATAATTAAAAATTAAAATTTTTGGTAATAGTTGCTGTGATTTGAATCGTCAGTTTGCTGGTGCCATTGAAACGCACTTTCCTCCTGCCTTGCAGCCTGCTGTGAGCCAGGCCCCTACCTAGCCAATTGTTGTCAGCAATCATATTTCTGTTAACAGTATTGCAAAAATTGTCAATCATCACTGTTTAGACTGTCAGTAATCAGTCTCCTAGTGTCCTTGAATTGCATCTCCCTCCTGCCTGCCATCCTTTTGTGCCAGGCCGTCTTGCCAACTATTTACACCAATCCTAATTTTTTGTCACAGTATAGTTATGAATTATGAACTTTGAAGACTGAGCAAAGGTTGGATTGTAGTATTTTGTTCGGCTAATCATGATGGCCATGTAGACCGCCCGTAAAAGGGATGAAAGTGCTAAGAATAGTACTAATTGAAACAACAGAGTTAGCCATGGGTGTTAGTCTAAGACCACTCGGCTTTTTTTTGGGTTTGGGTGCAGCTAATCATGAAGGACAGATAGACCTGCCACCATTTGGTGTTGTAACAGGTATGAAAATGCAAAGAACAGTACTACATAACACAACCTACTTACCATGGGTCCCAGAACATATGTTTGGTTGTTATATTTTGTATGGGTAATCATGCAGGCCATATAGACCTCCACCGATAGGGTGAGTATGAGTAACAGCTATTAAAATGCGAAGGACATTACTAATTAACACAACATAGTTACCATGGGTCGCAGACCAAGAGCAGATGTCTTATTATTATATTTTGTATGGGTAATCATCCAGGCCGTATAGACCTCACCAAATAGGGGGAGTTACAGAGATTAAAGTGCTAAGAATGGTAGTACTTAAAACACAACCTCGTTAAAATAGGTAGCAGACCACATGTCTTATTATTATAATTTTTCAGGGTAATCTGGCAGGCCATATAGAACTCCCACGATAGGGGGGGGGGGGGAACAGGGATTAAAGTGCTAAGAAAAGTACTAATTGACACAAGCTAGTTGGGTCCAAGAACGCATGTTTGATTATTAGAATTTATTAGGGTAATTATATATCTAACAAATATATCTATTTCTCTTCTATCGATTCTATCTAACTATCAATCTATGTATATCTATCTATCCTATCTATCACTATCAATCTATCTTCTGTCCGGGATGTTTTGAGACAGCCACTTTGGGAATGTTAGTTGATTTAGACCCATTATGGCTTAAAAGCAGACTCTGCATCAACTATGTAATTTTCCATGGGAGTTTTGCCAGGGATCCCCCTCCAGCATGCAACAGTCCAGGTGTTAGGACCCTTGAAACAACTTTTCCATCACTATTGTGGCCAGAAAGAGTCCTTGTAGGTTTTAAAGTTCGCCTGCCTATTGAATTCAATGGCGGTTCGCGCAATTCGCGCGTTCGCGAACAATACCGGAAGTTCGAGTCCGCGGTTCGCGAACCGAAAATTTTAGGTTCGCGACATCACTATTGCCCTGATGGTATTGCAAAAAGTGTTTGGCTACAATTGTGATCTTATTCCCCTTTTCCTGATCTTTCTTGGCATTTAGAATGCTACTGAGATGTTCAGTCATTCATTTACCCATGTTTCTGGCTGTCATGTCCACATAGAATAGATTGCCACTACATGATACGCAGTAAACCACATTGTTACTTTTACTTTTAATGTGGCTATTGATAAACCACTTTTTATTAAATCGATCCACATTTTGCTTTTTAACCATGTGTTGGCAGACCTTGCAATTACCACATGTGATAGAACCTTTGTATAGTGGTGGTTTATTTGCGTTTCTGTCTAAATGACTCCTAGTAAGGCAGTCATTCAAATTATTTGCTCTTCTAAACGTACACATAGGTCCATCGGGAAGAATGGATTTTAACTGATCATCAGCTTGTAGGATATGCCAATATCTCTTAAAGGGACATAATACTCATATTGTAAATCACTTGAAACTGATGCAGTATAACTGTAAAAAGGAAAATATCACCTGAGCATCTCTATGTAAAAAAGGAAGATATTTTACCTCACAATTTAGTCAAGTCACCAGAGTAAGTCCTGTGTAAAAAGTTATACTTCAGCTGCTGTCCAGCTGCAGGTAAAAAAATAAAATAATGAAGAAATGAACTGCGGCCAATCAGCATCAACAGTGCTGAGGTCATGAACTCTTTTACTGTGATCTCATGAGATTTCATAGTAAACTTCCTTAAACTGAATAGGTAAATTACATGAGTGTGCACGATGCTCACTCCCTTGCCTGTCCCAGGACAGACATACTGATTTGCTGCTTAAAGTCCTTTACAATAGGGTGTGAATACTTAGGACATTTTGAGGTAAAATATCTTTCTTTTTTACATAGAGATGTTCAGGTGATATTTTCTAGTCCGTTTTTTACAGCTATGCTGCATCACTTTCAAGTGTTTCAACATTTGGGTATCATGGCCCTTTAAGAATATTAGAGATCTGTCCACTTTGAGGGGAATAGGTTGAAATAAATCTTAGGGGGTTACTACATGTATGTTTTTTGGCTACAAGCAGTTCACTTCAGTTTTTATTTAATGCTATATGATATGCTTTTGCAATGATTTTCTAGAGTAGCCTCTTTGTAATATTCTATTTCTAAAGTCAGATGCCGCTTTCTGGAAAGATTCCAAGGTAGTGCAGCTTCTCCCGATTCTGAGGTTTTCCCCCACTGGAAAACCCTTTATAGTCGATAGATGATGGTGACTTTCTGCACTAAGTATATTGTTAGTGGCCGTGGGTTTCCTGTAGATATCAGTCTCTAACTTTCCATCAATCTTCTTAATGGTTAGATCTAAAAACCCAACCCTGTTGTCATTCACTGTAGAAGTGAGATATTACCTGTAACAGGCTTTCATTAACTCTGTGATATACCTGTGCTTGTAAATGTAATTTTTAGTTAACAATGCATAACTTTGCAAATAAACTTTGTTTATAGCATGCTTGTCTCAATAAAAGCTGCTATGTAATGTTAGATTGCAAATTAATATTGCTATTCACTTGATAAATATGACAACAGTAAGAAATACATTCTTTCAGAAAGACACTTATAACTAACTATAAATGATAGATTTCTTTTAAATCTATCATGTACAGCTTCTATACATAAAGACTGTACCTTGTTATAAGAGCCTGTTCACATAAATTGTGAAAAATATAATCTTTAATATGCTTATTTTGCAATATATGTATGATTATATTCAAATATATGTTTAAATGATGTACAATATGTACAATGTATAACTGAATACTTTTATATGTTTAAACAAAAGTATTTTACAATATAAAAGGTTTTTATTATCTGTCTGCTAACATACTAACCAGCTAACTAGTCTTAACATAAGATGTTATATGATTTAAAATGGAGGTTGATTCAACCTTGAATTTATTGCTCTAAAATGGATGCTCCTTGCAATTTAAAGTGCGTATGTCTAAACTCTTGTATAACAGATTATCAAGGCCACATAGTTGAAGATAGAAAAAGCTAGACAAGTTTTGTTGATGTTAAAATGATGCTAAAAATACATATAAAAAGAAAACAATAAATGATGACGTCATCCAAATAAAAAACTATAAAAACACCTTGTTGTAAACATGAGGAGGTGACTCTGACAGGATATTATAGAGCATCTCTAATGATAAGATTTGGTTGCAAAGAAGTCATTTCGAGTGGTATGTAACAATTGTTATTGAAAGCAAGTTTAAACTAAAAATCTTTTAACTCTGTGTGTATATTGGATTTAAATTAATTTAATTTTATATTACTTCTGTAAGCTGATTTTTCTGTATAATAAAATTTATTTTTAAACAATGTTATCTTCTCAAGTACCATTTCTTTATTGTACTCAAAACTTTATTTGTAAGAAATGAGACCTGTTTCACTGATATAACATTTAAAGTTCAGTGCTTGGAATTTATATTTCAATATAACTGTGCTTTAAGACCTTACAAGTGAATTACGTGTGAACCACTACAATTGGCGTCCCTGGGTGTTTTGAGAGGTAATATATGTTTTATAATAATTATTATAATTTTACCTGGGTCCCCTCACACGTGAGGGAAGGTGCTAAAATATCATGGCTAATCAGGATTTGCAGAATCTTTTGAAACTCAATTATGTGTTTAAAATGCAGAATGGTAGAGTCATTGGAAATTATGAGGTTATTGCTTTGGAGATACAGTTATGGTTTAATTCATTTAAACTTTGCTAATGCTGCTGGAGTAGTTTTGCAACAACCTATATATCACACTATAGATGCAGATTTTGATCGTGCAACAAATAGAAATACAAATGTTTCTTATGATGGTATAGTAGAGATTTTAGGCAGACCTCCTGTTATTGCTACAGTAATACAAAGACATTGCCCAAAAGGCTTTAGCCTGAATTGAGATGTGGGGTACTCCTAGATCTAGTTTGTATAGTCCAGTAAAGGGAAAATAAATAATACCAGCTGCAGAATATGAGCAAGCTGAGAGGGAAAACCTTTTTAATGTGATACAATGTTTAGGTTATATGTAAGCTCAGGTTTTAAATAGTGAAAATGTCTGGAGCAAGTTTTTTTTTTGTTTTTTTTTTTTGCTGAAGCTGCAGGAATTCCTATATGAAATATAAAAACAACAATTGGAGTGATGCCACGCAATCCGAAGGACATAGCTTTGTGGTTAAATGACAGAGTTCATGCATTGGCTGGAGTTTATCCAACTCATTATCTTTCACAAAATAGAACATTAGTTAATGCTATTTTATTCTATGGTTTGTGTGTTTTTATATTTGAGGCAAGGAAGTGGAATTTAGTGATTTATGCATATCATGTAAAGACACAAGGTAAAGATACTTTGGCTTCACTTGCTGATATTTTTAGGAATGATGAATATAAATAGTGGCATTGTAGCAGCATATTTATTAGAGCTGAGATTTACAATTAAAATAATCACGACATGGTTGTTTAAAGCCAAATGTTAAAGGACAAGGCTTAATTTTGGATATAGAGAGACAAATACTCTCTGTACCTATAGCAGAGAGACCTAAATAAATGCCTGATATATATTAAGACATACTTATACACTTGTAGGTAAGGACCTGACTGGAGATGCACTAGTAACTTCAAATAGCAGAGAAAAGGAAGGAGAAAAGATTTTCCAGCAGAGGAAAAACAGAGCTCAGTTTGTAAAATAAAAAAAGAATGCAAGAGAACAATATCCACAGAAACAAACTAAATTTAACTCTCCACTACCTTACTCCCAAGCACCTCCATCTTACACCAATGAAAATCAGTTTATAACTATTTAGAGCAAATCTTCAGATTTGCCTTATGAGGAATTTCCTCGCAGGACAGTGACACCATTTAAAAAAAAAAAAAAAAAAAAGACTCCAGATCGGTATGGATTTGGAGATGGTAGTGTAAGATATAGAGGAAAAGGTACAGGGGTCAGGATAGATATCAGGAGCGTGAGATTCATTCTACTGAAAGGGGTGAAATTTCAGTTGCCGCAGCTAATACTAAAAAAGTAGGGCAAATAGAGAAATCACTACCAGACATCCCAGAAGAGTCTGAAGGTGAATGAAGTAAATTAACAGTAGAATATGGGGGAGAGACTTATGAGGGGTATTTAGATACACAAGCATAAATATCTTTAGTACAATCAGATATGTTAAAAGAAGATGTATTAGCAAATATAACTATACAGACTTTAAAAGGTGAAGGTACTTATCCCTCATGTAATACACAGGTAAAAATAAATGGTAAAAGAGTGCACTTAGAATTAGTTCAGCATCCTAAGCTTGATTCTGATTTTCTTATAGCTTTTAAGGATGTAGCACATTTTATTTCATTGCAGCTGGAAGATGAACTTCCTTTAACTACTAGAGTTGATGTAGCAGCATTTATGAAAATGCAATTGGATAATACTGCAGCATCTGATGTTAGAAATTTAGATTTTTGCTTAAGGAGAAATGTTAAAATATTTCAGAAGTGGGAAAATCAGGTTGGGCATCGTAAAGGTATCAGTCATCATATTGCTACAGGCATAGTAGTTCCTAAGAAACAGGCACAGTATAAAATCAATAGTGTAGCCATTCCCTATATACAGAAAGTCATTGATGATTTACTTAAACAAGAAGTACTAAAAGAACAGTACAGTCAAATGAACTCAGCAGTCTGCCCTGTTCCCAAACCGGTTGGTTCTTGGCGAATGGTATTAGACTATAGAGAAGCTAACAGAGTTACACCATGGGTGGCAACACAAAATACACATGCACCTTTTATTTTACACAATTTGCAAAGGAAAACTTTTAAGACAAAGTCAGACTTGGCAAATGGATTTTGGAGTCATCCTATTACTCCAGATAGTTACTGGATAACAGGTTTTACTTGGAGAGGCAAAACTTTGGTATTTACCCGATTACCTCAGGGATTTTTTAATTTGAGTGCGTTATTTACTTCAGATGTAGTAAATTTACTGTCTAAATTTCCAGAAGTGAAGGTGTATGTGGATGACATATTTTTCACATGATAGTGAGGAGTAACACATAGCATAGCAGTGTTGGATCAGGTTTTGACTATATTACATGCTGCAGGTTATTTAGTATCTCTTAAGAAATCTCAAATTGCAGGACATACTGTTACTTTCTTGGGATTTGAAATTTCTGAAAGGGGGAGAGGATTATCTTATAATTATAAAGACATAATAACAGCTTTAACGCATCCATATTCTCTAAAACAATTACGTAGTATAATTGGTTTACTTACTTATGCAATGTTTTTCATACCTGATTTCATTGTGTTAATTGCACCTTAGCATGCTGCAGTCTCAAGGGAGATAAAATCTAAAACAAAAAGTCCAAGGATACTTTTTAAGTGGACGACTCAGGAAGAGGCACTAAATGCATTACTAAATGCATTATTAGAGGCAGTAAATAGAACAGAGTATTTAGCTCAAAGAGATAGTACTAAGGATCTATTAGTTTACATAAATATATCACCGAATGCAAGCTATATAAGGTTATATAACGTAAATGAGACAATTCCAATAGCACGTCTATCTTATGTATATTCAAAAACAGAGATAAAGTTTATTATGATAGAGAAGCTTTTGGTAGCTGTTAATATAACACTGTTAAAGTCAAGACAGATTGCACAGGGGAAAGATATATATGTACATACATCATTAGCCTCACTTGATAACTTACAAAAGCAAACTATACCAGACAAGGAAGCACTAAAGAATAGATGGATAAAATGGTTTTCTATTTTGGAAGACCCATAGATACATTTTATTCATGATAAGAATCTGACACCTCTAGATGATTTACCAGCTCCAAAGCAACCCTCAAGTTGGAATTTATAAACTTATCCAAATAATCGTTATTCTGCTATTTTTTTTATACTGATGGTTCTGCAGTAATTTCTAGTAAAGAAAAAGTAAATAAATCTGCTGGAGCAGGAATTGCAAAATATTCTCCCACTCTGACTTTGATGCGTTCATGGCAAATCCCTTTAAGGGATCATTCAGCTTAATTTGCAAAAATTTCTGCATTAGCATTTGCTATGAAGGAAGCATTGTTAGATAAAGGACCAGTGTTGATTGTAACTGATTCTGCATACCTGGCAAGATCTGTATTCCAGGATTTACGAATCTGGAAATCTAATGGTTTTTTAACTGCAAAGAAAAACCATTAAAGCATATTTTCAAATGGAAAGCAATTGCTGCTTATTTGGATCTAAAGCCTGATATTGAAGTAGTACATGAACCAGCTCATAGAAAGCTAGGTTCTTCTTTGCATACAGAAGGCAATATATTTGCAGATACTCTTGCACAAAGTGTAAGTAAAAATATGCAGTAAATGCAGTTAAAACTCGAATGACAGCAAACAGTAATCTTGACACAGAGTTAAATGCTTGCTTGGATAAAACCAGACCTAATCCACCTGGTTATCCTAAAAAATATCTTTATGAATTAAAAGACAAACATTGTATGGTTAAGATTGGAGACTAACAATTGATTATTCCCCCTGTCATAGACAGATGGAACATAACAGAGATGGCCTATTCTAGTATTGGACATCCTCATTTAGGGCGAGATAAAGTCTTATTTACCCTAAAGTCAAAATATTGGTGGCCTAATATGAAGGAAACGGTCATAAGAGTTATAGGGAGTTGTAAAGCATGTCTCCTTGTTAATAATCCAAATCACTATAAACAACCATACATTGTTAAAGAAATTCATAATAAGCCATTTGATCTGATTTATTTAGATCACATAGGGCCTTTACCTACTTCACATAGGTATAAATATGTGTTAGTATATGTTGATGCTTGTACAAGGTTCATATGGTTATACCCTGTTAAAAGTGCCACGGCTAGTACCACGCTTGATAGTCTCAATTCCTTAGTAAGTATTGGTAAACCTAAAGCCCTACACTCAGATGCTGGACCAGCTTTAACATCTACTCAAGCACAAGAGTGGGCTAAGTCTTTTGATATAAAATGGGAAATCAGTGCACCTTATCATCCCCAAAGTAGTGGGGTTGTTGAAAGGAAAAATACTGAGGTAAAACGATTGTTAACCAAGTTACTAACTAACCGCCCAAGAACAGTGGTATCCCCTGTTAACTTATGTACAAGTAGGTTTAAACAATATACCTTCTGTTATTTCTAGGAAAACACCTTATAAATTGTTATATGGTATACCTATGAATACAATGTTTAATACTGAGTACCTTTCTGCACCAGGGAGATTAGAGCAATTATCTATTTTATAAGAAATACGTGATTGTTTTGCACAACCTGCTTTTACACCTAACCTTTTATGAGCTTGGACACCACAGGTTGGTCAGTTTGTCCAGGAAAGAGTTCAAATAGCGAAACCTTTATGGCCAAGATGGAAACCTACAAAGGTAAAACATGTCATTAACCTAAGGACTTTGATTATAGAAGACAAACAAGGAAAAGACAGAATTGTCAGCATTGAAAACTTAAAACCAGCATCTAAATTTGAGTTAGAAGATGACAAACCCTCTGACTTACTCTCAGTGGGTTACTCTGAATGAAGCAAACCGGATTAATAATCAATTTCAAATGATGCCATTTTCTTCAAATCCAGAGACTATAACACCTTTTATTATTATGATGTTGAAGAAGGTGGTCAAATAACTGAAGTAGATTCATTTGATATACCAACATCAGTTGCAAGATCTAATCCTGTTTTACCTATCATAAATACTATGCTATCAGCACGAACACTGATACAACAACAAGGACTGAAAATGTTAAAGAACTTGTTCAATTATAAAAACCTTAAAATATTGAGATATACAGTACTGATACTTTTTATACTTCTCCTTATCTTGATATCAACATGCATGATAGCATGGAATCAAACAAAAGCTCAAGAGGATGCTGTACCAACGATATCAAGACTAAAAAGAGCTGAACATTACAATCTGCAATCTGTAGAAATAAAGATGAATGGGCTACTGCAAGGAATTTATTGGAAACCATTTCCAAAACCTATAATACAAAAGCAAAAAGTATTAGGAATATCTCAAGTCCTATTGATAGATTCAACAGTAATATCAAAGAAAGCAAAGATCACAACTCAAATGGGAAGAAAATTGGTATAAAAGATCACATAAATGGGCAAATGGAAATGATACAAGCAAAGACTTTGGAATATGATTTGCCTTTGCAAGAATACTGGAAACAAAAGACATACAGAGAAAAAATGTGTTTTTCAACATTTGCACATTGCTATTTTGTGGACTTTCAAGGGACAAGGAGATGGCCTGCAAATGAAATAAAAGCAGATCAATGTCCACGTCCTGGGATTACAATTGACAAAGTCAAGTATAAAGAATATCCTATTTTTTATCTAAACACAGGACAATTAACTCAAAAAGGCTTCTTTCCTGAAAATCACACAGATCCTCGCATTGCATTCTGGGAAAATGCAGAGGAGGAGGAATACAGGTTTCCTGGAGGAGTAACATCATATAATGGAGCAGTGTTTTGTACTAACACACTCTATTCAGAATGGTGGACACCAGAGTTACATACAGATGAAGGATACCTGCAACTATTTGAGAAACTTCAGCTTGAAGTAGTGGATCAAAGGACAGGAAGACTGCGAGAGCAAGCATTACCTACAGAATGGAATTAGAAAGGAAAAGATTAAATGTTTTTGAATCTAAAAGAATGGGATACATGTACAAAGCCAAGATAAGCAGCTTTCTTAAATACAATGTATTACAGTCACTCATGCAAAGAAAAGAACAATCTTTGTAATATAACAGTTGAAGATCTAATTAAAAAGGGCATTGGTGTCTTGGAAACAAACTATCAATGTACATCCTGTTGTTTCTACCTTAAGGAAAGAAGGACATATTTTTGTTTTTAACCTAAAGACATTGATAAGGGATTCCTACATTATGTAGGCATACCTGGGTTTTGGTGCATGACAAAACATCACATTATTAACAAAAATAATGTAATATATTCCCTGTTTCAGAAATGTCTCATAGATAAAATATCCAGTAAAAGTAGTAATTGCAAGTATGAAACTACAAATGGATGTAAATATATCAGTTGATTGAACAAAGAAAACCAAAAAATACTAATGGCACTGCACAATTTTATAAAATAGGGTAGCCTATTATTCTCTGGATTAATTTATAGGATATAGTAATGTGAATTTATTTATAATCCAGATTTAATATCTTACAAGTTGGCAGAGGTGCTGTGTACTGGTTATTAGAAACAAAAGATATCAATCCTGAGATTGATGAAGTGTACACCTGAATAGCACTCTTCCCCTATTTGGTAATGGCAAAAATCGGAGCAAGTATAGAGGTCTGAGTTGGGAGGAGTATGTGGCGATATATTAAAATATAACTTTTATTAGACAATTAAAAATAAAAAGCAACAACACACACATTGAACATATATACTTTATTAAAATCACAGGATAGGGTCTGAGTAAGTTCTCTCCGTGGATCACGGGAGATAGAAGTGGTTGTGATAAATGTTTAAGAGAGCCTGAATGTCAGTTAGACATCAGGGTATTCTCTTTCAATATATATTATTTCGATATAGGTAGCACTGACTCAGTATCAGTAGATATGCTATTGTCTGGTTTAAACGTATTTACCATATTTTATACTGAGTTATTTCAAAGGCTGTGTGTTGATTTTAAATAAACGTTTACACGCTTGTCACTGTCTTGTATATTTTTATGTTAGAGTACTGCTATAAAATAGCTGCTGCTCGTAAGGCTGGCTTAGTATTGCTTATGCTGATAATTTTCTGTTTGAACGTATTGTCATGTTCATTACTAGATATTTTTACAGGCTGTATACTGGTCTTAAATAGACCATTTGCAATATTAGATATATGCTAAAGCTTAACCTCTAGTTTGTAATCAGCTTAGTCAGTACAGTCTTACTTCCGCTGACGGTTGTATGGTTTAAACGTATTTACCGTATTTTGTACTTAGTATTTTCAAAGGCTGTGTGCTGATTTTAAATAGACAGTTTGTGGTTTTAGGTATATGCTAGTTGCAGTTCCGTATTTTTTACCCGCCTGTCTATGATCAACACTGAGCCCTTGCTGAGAGTGCTAGAACAATTAGAAATAACGTTACTAAATTAACCGTATTTTGTACTTGGTATTTTCAAAGGCTGTGTGCTGATTTTAAATAGACAGTTTGCGGTTTTAGGTATATGCTAGTTGCAGTTCCGTATTTCTTACCCGCCTGTCTATGATCAACACTGAGCCCTTGCTGAGAGTGCTAGTTTTATTTTTAAATAACGTTACTGGGTTAGCCCCATTCTGAAGTTAAATTACTTAATATTGTGCACAACCACAATTTTTTAGACTATGAAAACTACCATTCCTGCTAATTAAAAAATGCTAAAATGCATTCAACAAACGATTCCCTAACATGTTTCGCCACTAACGTGGCTTTTTCAAAGGGTACAGGCGCGGCCATCAGGGTGTCTTTTTATTGGCTCGCAATACTCCTCCTATTGGGTCTTGGTCTGCAAATTAAATGAGACCTTTCAATGAACCAATCATAGGATAGGAGACAGATTGTAGATGTCAAGGGATGAATGTGATTGGATATTACTGTTCTTTCATTCGTTTACTGTTTATGGATTTTTTTAATGAAAAGGATCAAGTATATCTTTTTTTGTTTTTTTGTTTTTTGGGTCTTGTATGTTTATACAGAGTGACAGAACGAGAAAAAAAGGGGGGGGGAGAGAACATAATAAAAGGCTGGGTATTAAAGTATGTCTTTACTTATTCTTAAACTTATTCATGTAAGCATATGTTTTTTGCGATTGTTTATTTTAATTATTATTTAAAGTTTGCTGCAAGATCAGTTCGATTTATAAATGAGGAATATCAGCTATTTTGTTTTTATCTTAATAGCAAGACATGAATATAAACAATTTTTGTTACATTGTGGTCTAATGTGATTTTGAGATACAGTATCAAGGAGGAATATCCATATCTAGTTGGTAATCTGGATAATATAAATTAGACCATTAATTCTACATAAACTGCTTGAGAGAATTTGCAGAAGTTTTGTAACTTGCTTGTATTAATTTAAAGTTTGACATGTGATTTTATATTGCTACAAGAACCATGTAGAGATTTTTTCGGTTGTCAATATTGAATATTACTGTATATTTAGATCTTTAATATTGGTGATACTCTCTAATGATTCTCTTATATAGTGATATTGTGAAAGAAGTGTGTTGGACACGTGAGAGTCATATTGTTGACTCCTTTCGAATCAAACAAAGTTCTTTTGTGTTTCTATCAAGAGGTGATTCTAAAATAATTCTAAAACCTGTGTACATATAAAATTAAAGGGTTGAAGTAATATGCCCTATTTCTTTAAAGTCTCTTGACGTAATACTATGTGGCATTAAATGTGAACAAAGATTTTAATTGAAGAAATAATAATTGTATTCTTTAAGGGATACTTGTGTAAAGGAACTCAATTAATGTGAATAATAAATGATTCATTTTGGGTATGTGTGAATGGGAGTGTATAATACAAGTGAAAAATAGAGCAACCAGTGAGAGGTGAAAGGTGAATTTACAGTGTTGTTGGTGATGGTGGGTGAATTTATTATCAATGTAAATATTGTAGTGTCAATATGTTGCTGTTTATTATTGTAAAGGTTTCTCAATGTTGTTAATTTCTGGTTTCTTCATTATTTTGCTGAGTTATTGTAAACTGATTTATATCTATAAATAAGAAAAATAATTATTGTGTTCATTTAACCCATTCGGTTGTATGGAATTGAGTAAATAAATCCATCTGCTTTCATGTTGAAGTAAGATTGTTTCTTTGTCTCCACCTCTAATTCCAAGATTCACTTTGTATATGCCAAAGCATTTTAGCCCTTCAGCTTTTCCTTGATGGAATTTATAGAAGTGTTGTGCTACTGATGAAATGGCTTTCTTGTTTTTTATATCCTTGGCTGCATTTCTGATATTCCGCACATGTTCTTGTAGTCTTGTTCGTAATTTACGTGTCGTCATCCCTACATAAGTTTTGGGACATTTGCATTGTAAGACATAGATTACCCCAGTGGTATTGCAATTTATGAAAGATTTAATTAGATATTTTTTATCAAATCTGTCCGTGATTGATGTAGTTTTTTTCAGGAATTTACAGCTGATGCAATTCCCGCAAGGGTATGAGCCATTTTGTATGCCACTTCTAGTTTTACTTTTGTTTCGAGTATAGTGGCTAGGGCTTACTAAGTCTTTCAGATTTTTAGTGCGTCGGTAGCTGATGTCTGCTTTGGGGCCTATAAATTGAGCCAGAGTGTTGTCTGCCTGAAGGATATGCCAATGCTTGTTTATTATTTCAATTATATCCTTACTCTGTGTATTGTAAGTCAACACTAGTCTCGTTTTACTATCGTTGGTGTGAATCTTTGGTTTCAATAGGTTCTGGCGTTCTGTTTTTCTTGCTCTGTCTTTGGCTTTCTTGATTAGGGATTTGCTGTATCCCCTCTGGCTAAGGCGGTCTGTAGTTTCTTGTTCTCTAATTTTGTATAGATCAGGTTCTGAACAGTTTCTTTTTACTCGTAGGAATTCCCCTGTTGGTAGGGATTTGATTGTACATGGTGCATGTGCACTTGTATTATACAGAATAGTATTAGTGGCTGTTTTCTTTCTGTATAAATCAGTTCCCAACATATCATTGCTTTTTTTGAAGATTCTCAAATCTAAGAAAGATATTTCTGTCTGACTGCATTCATAAGTCAGTTTGATGTTTAACTTGTTTTGATTGAGAATCTTTAAGAATCTGTCCAGTTTTTCTTTGGGTCCTTCCCAAATGAAGAGAATGTCATCTATATATCTTAGCCAGAGGGGTATGTGTTTAGTGAAATCATCATTATCGTCAACAAAGACAGTGTTATGTTCCCACCAACCTAAAAATAGGTTGGCGTACGTGGGTGCACATGCTGTTCCCATGGCTGTCCCCCTTGTCTGCAAGTAAAATTGGTCATTGAAGACAAAATAGTTCTTTTTGAGCACAAATTCAAGTACTTTCATCACAAATTTATTATGATTATCACCCTCTTCTGTTTCTAGGTTGAGGTAATATTGAACTGCTTCCAGCCCTGTTGACGATAATGATGATTTCACTAAACACATAACCCTCTAAGATATATAGATGACATTCTCTTCATTTGGGAAGGACCCAAAGAAAAACTGGACAGATTCTTAAAGATTCTCAATCAAAACAAGTTAAACATCAAACTGACTTATGAATGCAGCCAGACAGAAATATCTTTCTTAGATTTGAGAATCTTCAAAAAAAGCAATGATATGTTGGGAACTGATTTATACAGAAAGAAAACAGCCACTAATACTATTCTGTATAATACAAGTGCACATGCACCATGTACAATCAAATCCCTACCAACAGGGGAATTCCTACGAGTAAAAAGAAACTGTTCAGAACCTGATCTATACAAAATTAGAGAACAAGAAACTACAGACCGCCTTAGCCAGAGGGGTTACAGCAAATCCCTAATCAAGAAAGCCAAAGACAGAGCAAGAAAAACAGAACGCCAGAACCTATTGAAACCAAAGATTCGCACCAACGATAGTAAAACGAGACTAGTGTTGACTTACAATACACAGAGTAAGGATATAATTGAAATAATAAACAAGCATTGGCATATCCTTCAGGCAGACAACACTCTGGCTCAATTTATAGGCCCCAAAGCAGACATCAGCTACCGACGCACTAAAAATCTGAAAGACTTAGTAAGCCCTAGCCACTATACTCGAAACAAAAGTAAAACTAGAAGTGGCATACAAAATGGCTCATACCCTTGCGGGAATTGCATCAGCTGTAAATTCCTGAAAAAAACTACATCAATCACGGACAGATTTGATAAAAAATATCTAATTAAATCTTTCATAAATTGCAATACCACTGGGGTAATCTATGTCTTACAATGCAAATGTCCCAAAACTTATGTAGGGATGACGACACGTAAATTACGAACAAGACTACAAGAACATGTGCGGAATATCAGAAATGCAGCCAAGGATATAAAAAACAAGAAAGCCATTTCATCAGTAGCACAACACTTCTATAAATTCCATCAAGGAAAAGCTGAAGGGCTAAAATGCTTTGGCATATACAAAGTGAATCTTGGAATTAGAGGTGGAGACAAAGAAACAATCTTACTTCAACATGAAAGCAGATGGATTTATTTACTCAATTCCATACAACCGAATGGGTTAAATGAACACAATAATTATTTTTCTTATTTATAGATATAAATCAGTTTACAATAACTCAGCAAAATAATGAAGAAACCAGAAATTAACAACATTGAGAAACCTTTACAATAATAAACAGCAACATATTGACACTACAATATTTACATTGATAATAAATTCACCCACCATCACCAACAACACTGTAAATTCACCTTTCACCTCTCACTGGTTGCTCTATTTTTCACTTGTATTATACACTCCCATTCACACATACCCAAAATGAATAATTTATTATTCACATTAATTGAGTTCCTTTACACAAGTATCCCTTTAAGAATACAATAATTATTTCTTCTATTAAAATCTTTGTTCACATTTAATGCCACATAGTATTACGTCAAGAGACTTTAAAGAAATAGGGCATATTACTTCAACCCTTTAATTTTATATGTACACAGGTTTTAGAATTATTTTAGAATCACCTCTTGATAGAAACACAAAAGAACTTTGTTTGATTCGAAAGGAGTCAACAATATGACTCTCACGTGTCCAACACACTTCTTTCACAATATCACTATATAAGAGAATCATTAGAGAGTATCACCAATATTAAAGATCTAAATATACAGTAATATTCAATATTGACAACCGAAAAAATCTCTACATGGTTCTTGTAGCAATATAAAATCACATGTCAAACTTTAAATTAATACAAGCAAGTTACAAAACTTCTGCAAATTCTCTCAAGCAGTTTATGTAGAATTAATGGTCTAATTTATATTATCCAGATTACCAACTAGATATGGATATTCCTCCTTGATACTGTATCTCAAAATCACATTAGACCACAATGTAACAAAAATTGTTTATATTCATGTCTTGCTATTAAGATAAAAACAAAATAGCTGATATTCCTCATTTATAAATCGAACTGATCTTGCAGCAAACTTTAAATAATAATTAAAATAAACAATCGCAAAAAACATATGCTTACATGAATAAGTTTAAGAATAAGTAAAGACATACTTTAATACCCAGCCTTTTATTATGTTCTCTCCCCCCCCTTTTTTTCTCGTTCTGTCACTCTGTATAAACATACAAGACCCAAAAAACAAAAAAAGATATACTTGATCCTTTTCATTAAAAAAATCCATAAACAGTAAACGAATGAAAGAACAGTAATATCCAATCACATTCATCCCTTGACATCTACAATCTGTCTCCTATCCTATGATTGGTTCATTGAAAGGTCTCATTTAATTTGCAGACCAAGACCCAATAGGAGGAGTATTGCGAGCCAATAAAAAGACACCCTGATGGCCGCGCCTGTACCCTTTGAAAAAGCCACGTTAGTGGCGAAACATGTTAGGGAATCGTTTGTTGAATGCATTTTAGCATTTTTTAATTAGCAGGAATGGTAGTTTTCATAGTCTAAAAAATTGTGGTTGTGCACAATATTAAGTAATTTAACTTCAGAATGGGGCTAACCCAGTAACGTTATTTAAAAATAAAACTAGCACTCTCAGCAAGGGCTCAGTGTTGATCATTGACAGGCGGGTAAGAAATACGGAACTGCAACTAGCATATACCTAAAACCGCAAACTGTCTAGTAAAAATCAGCACACAGCCTTTGAAAATACCAAGTACAAAATACGGTTAATTTAGTAACGTTATTTCTAATTGTTCTAGCACTCTCAGCAAGGGCTCAGTGTTGATCATAGACAGGCGGGTAAAAAATACGGAACTGCAACTAGCATATACCTAAAACCACAAACTGTCTATTTAAAATCAGCACACAGCCTTTGAAAATACTAAGTACAAAATACGGTAAATACGTTTAAACCATACAACCGTCAGCGGAAGTAAGACTGTACTGACTAAGCTGATTACAAACTAGAGGTTAAGCTTTAGCATATATCTAATATTGCAAATGGTCTATTTAAGACCAGTATACAGCCTGTAAAAATATCTAGTAATGAACATGACAATACGTTCAAACAGAAAATTATCAGCATAAGCAATACTAAGCCAGCCTTACGAGCAGCAGCTATTTTATAGCAGTACTCTAACATAAAAATATACAAGACAGTGACAAGCGTGTAAACGTTTATTTAAAATCAACACACAGCCTTTGAAATAACTCAGTATAAAATATGGTAAATACGTTTAAACCAGACAATAGCATATCTACTGATACTGAGTCAGTGCTACCTATATCGAAATAATATATATTGAAAGAGAATACCCTGATGTCTAACTGACATTCAGGCTCTCTTAAACATTTATCACAACCACTTCTATCTCCCGTGATCCACGGAGAGAACTTACTCAGACCCTATCCTGTGATTTTAATAAAGTATATATGTTCAATGTGTGTGTTGTTGCTTTTTATTTTTAATTGTCTAATAAAAGTTATATTTTAATATATCGCCACATACTCCTCCCAACTCAGACCTCTATACTTGCTCCGATTTTTGCCATTACCAAATAGGGGAAGAGTGCTATTCAGGTGTACACTTCATCAATCTCAGGATTGATATCTTTTATATCAGTTGATTGACATACCATGTAAATATGCTAAATGTTATAAGCAAAATATGACAGATATGACTTATGATGAAGCTGTTTGGGGAACAAATAATATATTTGATAATGTAACATATATTACAATACAGAATATAATTCCAGATGATTGTAATACAGAAGAAAAAACAAATAAAAGGCAGTTAATGTCTAATGCTGAAGTTCAGATATTGACAGGGCATTTATTAAGTGATGCAGTATTAATTGTCAGTGACATTTCAGATATTAATGATGAAGACGTAAAGAGAGGATTGATGATCTTAAGAGATCACATGATAAAAATGCTAACTGCAGAGATGTCTGATTTTACAATGGTAGATGAAGAAATGAAAGCAATAACAATACTAAATTATTTGACAGCTATAAGGTTAACTTTACAAGAAGGACACATTGATATTACACTATTAAATGTTACAGAAATTTCTACACAATTAAGTCTAACGGTAAAACAAACAGAAATTATGCTGCATATTTCAAAATCAATGATTTATAAGAGAATTAAAGCGTAGAATAACAAATAACCCAGAAGATTGTGTATGGGAAATATATATATATATATATATATATATATATATATTATGAGATAATAGCTGGGAATATGTTGAAACAGAAAATTGTGTTGATCTAGGATATTTAGTATGTGAAAATGTCTACAAACAAAAAACATGTGGTGTTGATAAACAAGACTCTGATTGTACTGTTAAAATTACGCCTGTACAATCACCATACACTCGCATAGAACCAATTCATAATGGGTCATATGTTGTGATTACTAGTCAAAATGATTGTAAAATCCCAATGCTGCAAGCTACAATGGTAACTGTTAATGAATCTATAGAGTGTTATAATACAATTTTTTAACACCACCAGTGATTAAGAATATACATGCTAGATCACATTTAACAATGCAGGTACCCCATATTACATTAAAAATTCCATACATGACAGCACTCTGGGCTCATTTACATAACATGCAAGTGAGATTGGGCTCCTCCCATAAAGCAATTGAGAATTTGATTAAAAGGGCACATGCAGACCTCTTAAGAATTGACTTGCATAAAGGGGACTTTCCTACCTGGATTAGAACTTTAGGTAAATCATTGATTCCAATAATGCCAGCATTGGGTAATGTTATTGGAGAAGGTTTAGTTTAACTACAGTGGGGAATGGTATCTTTGGAGACATACTGGGAATATGTACTATGTATTAATAGCCATAGTATTGTGTATAATTTTATTTAGAATTTTTGTCCTTTTTTTTTTCCTAGGAGAAAATCTAAGTAAAAAAAAATAATTAACAATAATTTGTCAACCTGTTTTCTTTTGAATGCAATACCAGAAAAGAAACGGCAAGCTTATTGTCATGTTATGCTATAATTCATATATGCTATATGTATATATCTTGTTAAGCTATAATTTATATGCCAATAACATCTGTAGAAGTAAAGATTTATTATTTTTATTATAAATGTATTTTTATTGTAAATGTAACCAGTATAAACTTATTGGTTAGAAACATTAATAATCCTTTATTTTCACGAAGAAAACCTGTGGATTACAATTTATTATCTACTTGACTTAAAAAACCTTGAATTACAAATTATCAGTGTCTTTGCATTAACGCAGAATCAAGAATGAGGAATGTACACTTTTTTTGTTTCTTTTTCTCATTTAAAAGGAAAGTAATAAATGTACTCCTACGACACACATTTTTATGAGGATATTTCTCCAAGCAAGAAATGCCAAGCTAACTGGACATCTATAACTCATCCACTAATGAATCATACACCAATTAACCAATTTCTATCAAATGGATATTTTGGAGAATTTATTTACGACGTATTCCTAAATGGCAAGTCATCTTCCAATGAGGAGGATATAACCTTTGTTACCTAAGGATTTACAATTATTTAACGTTACAATCTTGTAACTTATGAAAGAAATACTAATATGCTTCAACAAAGCTTTATGGAGATTTCTTATTTGTATGAATCCGTCATACTTACATTGGCTGGGATCCAACCAGTGACGTGCAGTGAGGTCAGAGGCTGGTGAGGCACTAGATATGATACGCCAAAGAGAAACACATATACAGAGGGCCGCAAGTACCCCCAACAGGGCAGGTTTAAATGATAGCTGAACCAGTGCACAGGTGAAATAATCAGCTAATGGGTGAGAGCAAGTTAGTAACCACTGAGTTACTGATCAACTGATTACTTCACCTGTGCACTGATTCAGCTATGATGGAAACCTGGCCTGTTGGGGGTACTTGAGGACCATAGTTGAGAAACACTGCACAAAAGCACCAGCTCATCGGAAATGTATTGATTGCCCGGAGAATAAAGCACACATACTCTGCTCACTGACACCCACACACACTCTGCTCACATACACACTCACACAATTCTGTGGCACAGTGCCAGTTACTAAGCAATTAGAATGATACACAATCTCTTCTCTACTCACTACTGTATTGTAAAAATAGAAATAATTTGCCATACAAATTTTACACAAAGGACAAGTTATCAATACTGCCAACACAGCTGCTGCTGCAATATGGTGTTCAAGAAACGCATCCCACTTAGGTATGCTCTTCAACAAAGGACACCAAAGGATACCAAAATAATGAAGTACATAATAATAAAAGTAAAATAGAAAGTTTTTTTTTTGTGTGCAATTTCTATCTGAATGATGGAAATTTAATTATGACTTTCATGTTCCTTTCAAAAATGAATTTGATTTGCTGACATGGGGCCAGTAACAGTTGATGCTAATTATCAAAATATAAATAACTGGAAAAGTCTATTAAAATAGCATGCTCTACCTCAATCATGAAATTTTAAATGTCTCCCTTTGACTACGTGTTTAACCAGTTACTTTACAGTAGCATTATTTCTAAAAAACATTTAACAACTGCAATAATTACATATATTTTTTAAATGACTCATTATCTCCTTTTATTAATATAAACTTGTATAAAAGCAGCACATATTAAAAACACAATGCAACAGCTTTCAATTGATTTGTAAATTACAAGTTAACAGCAGTCTTTAAATAAATGGAGACACAGAGAAAAAAAAATAGATACTGCATCCTCTGACTGAACAGACATAACATATATGGAGTTTGTACCAAATTAAATCAAATAACCATGAAAAAGGGAGGCTTAGCAATATTCAAAGTCAAAAACTTTAATTTAAATAATGTGGACACTGCACACTTAACATCAAACTCTGGGTTTTAAATTATGGATTTAAATTTGAATTGATCCTTTGACTTCCTTTCAGTATTGGGTTATGCTCACTTACTGTCCCCCACTGTTAATGAACTGTATCTGAACACAATCTGTGAATCACAAGAGATGTAGAATACTACTTTACTCTTCTGCTTGGTGTCATCTGTTTTTAGGTTACCTCAGCTTCCAGTTGTGTCACATGACCCTGCTCACTGCATCCTCCTTCTGATTAATCTATATATCCTTCACTTGCTAGGAGGCATCAAGAGGGGTGCCTCTTATTGGTCCCAATTTTTGCTGCTAATATATTGACAGAACACAGGTGGCGCTGCAGCACAGCTTTTCCTTTGACCCATATACTGCAATGGAGAGAAGCGTTCCTGTACCTGCCTCTCCATAGCATTACATGGGGGGGGGGGGGAATGGTGGGAAAAAAAAAATTGGGGGGACTTTTTTTTGGTTTTAATTAAAATTTAATTAAGCTTTGGCCACATATGGCAGGGTAGGCACTGCCTCCCCTGCCTCCTATGAGTGCACATCCCTGGATCCAACTGTTTTTCTTACTGGCGCAGGAGTAAAACGTTTCTGTTCAACTAATAGTTTGCTTCAAACTTCCCAAAATGGATTACAAACAAAATCCTGATTCTTCAATCCAGAGAAAAAAAAAGTTTGCTGCAATAATTTCCATAACGAAATACAAACAAGATGTTCTATCTGGCGCAACGCTTCATGAATTAATTACAGATATACTCCTACTTAAAGAAGATTATGAAAAAGTTCAGTTTAATTCCTGGATCATTAATGTCTGACTTTATTTCGTTTGCATTATTAAGTACACTTTGATTTCATGTCCGTTACTCTGCTGAATCCCGGACATTAATGACGCATTTCTTTTTCTGTGGGAACGAAGGGCTGGACACTTTCTTATCTTTTCTTCAAGAATGTATTGGAGGGGCTGTAACAGGCTTTCATTAACTCTGTGATATACCTGTGCTTGTAAATGTAATTTTTAGTTAACAATGCATAACTTTGCAAATAAACTTTGTTTATAGCATGCTTGTCTCAATAAAAGCTGCTATGTAATGTTAGATTGCAAATTAATATTGCTATTCACTTGATAAATATGACAACAGTAAGAAATACATTCTTTCAGAAAGACACTTATAACTAACTATAAATGATAGATTTCTTTTAAATCTATCATGTACAGCTTCTATACATAAAGACTGTACCTTGTTATAAGAGCCTGTTCACATAAATTGTGAAAAATATAATCTTTAATATGCTTATTTTGCAATATATGTATGATTATATTCAAATATATGTTTAAATGATGTACAATATGTACAATGTATAACTGAATACTTTTATATGTTTAAACAAAAGTCTTTTACAATATAAAAGGTTTTTATTATCTGTCTGCTAACATACTAACCAGCTAACTAGTCTTAACATAAGATGTTATATGATTTAAAATGGAGGTTGATTCAACCTTGAATTTATAGCTCTAAAATGGATGCTCCTTGCAATTTAAAGTGCGTATGTCTAAACTCATGTATAACAGATTATCAAGGCCACATAGTTGAAGATAGAAAAAGCTAGACAAGTTTTGTTGATGTTAAAATGATGCTAAAAATACATATAAAAAGAAAACAATAAATGATGACGTCATCCAAATAAAAAACTATAAAAACACCTTGTTGTAAACATGAGGAGGTGACTCTGACAGGATATTATAGAGCATCTCTAATGATAAGATTTGGTTGCAAAGAAGTCATTTCGAGTGGTATGTAACAATTGTTATTGAAAGCAAGTTTAAACTAAAAATCTTTTAACTCTGTGTGTATATTGGATTTAAATTAATTTAATTTTATATTACTTCTGTAAGCTGATTTTTCTGTATAATAAAATTTATTTTTAAACAATGTTATCTTCTCAAGTACCATTTCTTTATTGTACTCAAAACTTTATTTGTAAGAAATGAGACCTGTTTCACTGATATAACATTTAAAGTTCAGTGCTTGGAATTTATATTTCAATATAACTGTGCTTTAAGACCTTACAAGTGAATTAGGTGTGAACCACTACATATATTCAGCATCTGTATGAATTCCTGCAATAGGTCTTTTGGTCCATTCCAGATAAAGAAAATGTCGTTGATGTATCTTGACCATTGTGATACATATTGTGTGCATCTCCTTAGTGATTCATGGAACATCCCAGGCAAATATTTGCATAGGTGGGTGCACATGAAGAGCCCATGGCGGTGCCACACACCTGCAAATAGAATTTACCATCAAACACAAAATAATTGTGGTGTAATACAAACTTCAGAAGTCTGACAATAAAGTCCTTAAAGGGACATAAAACAAGTTGGGATAGAGACAAAATATAATATGTACCTTAATTACTTTACCTGCAAATTTATACTGCAGTGCCTCACCATTAGCCCTTTCTTTTTGGTTTCCGAATTGTAAATGGTGTTATAGTATAGTTAGGAGGGTAAGCGTCAATAGAGTAAAAGGCGGAGGTTGCTGTGCTATGCTAAAGGAACAAATCTGATTGACGTTTGGCAAATGAACGTGTTAACCCGGTAAGAAATGGCCTGCATGGCATGCTATTGAAATTTATTTGTGCAAGCCTCACTGGGTCATATCAGGCCAAGCCCGCGGCGCAAAGTAAAGGGGGTCAGTGGCAGTAATTTGAATGCAGTGTTTTGTAACATGGCACAAGGGGTTGCTCCTGTTAACCTGAATTAAAGCCAGTGCTACTTTTGTTGTCATGATTAATCTGTTGTATCTTTATGCTTTTGCACATCCATGTGCTGCTTAATCATACAACCTTAACCCCTTAATGACCACAGCACTTTTCCATTTTCTGTCCGTTTGGGACCAAGGCTATTTTTACATTTTTGCGGTGTTTGTATTTAGCTGTAATTTTCCTCTTACTCATTTACTGTACCCACACATATTATATACCCTTTCTCTCGCCATTAAATGGACTTTCAAAAGATATCATTAATTTCATCATATCTTATAATTTGCTATAAAAAAAATAGAAAATATGAGGAAAAAATGGAAAAAAACACACTTTTTCTAACTTTGACCCCCAAAATCTGTTACACATCTACAACCACCAAAAAACACCCATGCTAAATTGTTTCTAAATTTTGTCCTGAGTTTAGAAATACCCAATGTTTACTTGTTCTTTGCTTTTTTTGCAAATTATAGGGCAATAAATACAAGTAGCACTATGCTATTTCCAAACCACTTTTTTTTCAAAATTAGCGCTAGTTACATAGGAACACTGATATCTTTCAGGAATCCGTGAAAATCCCTTGACATGTATATATATTTTTAGAAGACATCCCAAAGTATTGATCTAGGCCCATTTTGGTATATTTCATGCCACCATTTCACCTTCAAATGTGATAAAATAAAAAAAAATGTTCACTTTTTTCCCAAATTTTTTCACAAACTTTAGGTTTCTCACTGAAATTATTTACAAACAACTTATGCAATTATGGCATAAATGGTTGTAAATGCTTCTCTGGGATCCCCTTTGTTCATAAATAGCAGACATATATAGCTTTGGCTTTGCTTTTTGGTAATTAGAAGGCCGCTAAATGCCACTGCGCACCACACATGTATTATGCCCAGCAGTGAAGGGGTTAATTAGGGAGCATGTAGGGAGCTTCTAGGGTTAATTTTAGATTTAGTGTAGTAGACAACCCCAAGTATTGATCTAGGCCCATTTTGGTATATTTCATGCCACCATTTCACCGCCAAATGCGATCAAATGAAAAAAAACGTAAAATTTTTCACAATTTTAGGTTTCTCACTGAAATTATTTACAAACAGCTTGTGCAATTATGGCACAAATGGTTGTAAATGCTTCTCTGGGATCCCCTTTCTTCAGAAATAGCAGACATATATGGCTTTGGCGTTGCTTTTTGGTAATTAGAAGGCCGCTAAATGCCACTGCGCACCACATGTGTATTATGCCCAGCAGTGAAGGGGTTCATTAGGGAGCTTGTAGGGTTAATTTTAGCTTTAGTGTAGTGTCGTAGACAACCCCAAATATTGATCTAGGCCCATTTTGGTATATTTCATGCCACCATTTCACCGCCAAATGCGATCAAATGAAAAAAAAACGTAAAATTTTTCACAATTTTAGGTTTCTCACTGAAATTATTTACAAACAGCTTGTGCAATTATGGCACAAATGGTTGTAAATGCTTCTCTGGGATCCTCTTTCTTCAGAAATAGCAGACATATATGGCTTTGGCGTTGCTTTTTGGTAATTAAAAGGCCGCTAAATGCCGCTGCGCATCACACGTGTATTATGGCTAGCAGTGAAGGGGTTAATTAGGTAGTTTGTAGGGAGCTTGCAGGGTTAATTTTAGCTTTAGTGTAGAGATCAGCCTCCCACCTGACACATCACACCCCCTGATCCCAAACAGCTCCCTTCCCTCCCCCACCCCACAATTGTCCCCACCATCTTAAGTACTGGCAGAAAGTCTGCCAGTACTAAAATAAAAGGTATCTTTGAAATTTTTTTTATTATTTTTTAGCATATTTACATATGCTGCTGTGTAGGATCCAACATTAGCCCCCAACCTCCCTGATCCCCACCCAAACAGCTCTCTAACCCTCCCCCTCTGCCTTATTGGGGGCCATCTTGGGTACTGGCAGCTGTCTGCCAGTACCCAGTTTGTAAAAAACAATAAGTTTTAAAATGTATTTTTTTCCTTTTTTTCTGTAGTGTAGCTTCCCCACCCACAGACCAACCCCCCACCCCTGACTGATTGTTTTTTATAAAATGTATTCCCCCCCTTTTTCCCACTTTTAACACAGGTTTTTCTGTAGCGTAGCAGTTCCCACCCGCTCCCTCCCCATGCATGCCCCCGGCTATCCCCGCTCACAATCTTGCCCCCCTCCACATCACAAGGCCCATCGATGGCCGCCACCCACAGCGGCTCCCACCCACCAACGATACTGGCCATCGATGTCCGGTGCAGAGAGGGCCACAGAGTGGCTCTCTCTGCATCGGATGGCTAAATGACAGGACCGCTTCCAGCTGCTTTCCAGACCAAGAACGTTCAGGGTACGTTCTCAGGCGTTAACTGTATTTTTTTTGAGAACGTACCCTGCACGTCCTTGGTCATTAAGAGGATAAAGTGATATGAAACACACATTTTCTTTTCTTTGATAAGTCAGATATAGAAGTCAGATATAGAACATGCAATTTTAAACAACTTTCTAATTTACTCCTATTAACAATTTCTTCTTTCATTCTCTTGGTATCTTTATTTGAAAAGCAGGAATGTAAGCTTAGGAGCCGGCCCATTTTCAGTGGGTAGATCTCGGTGATCTGGTTATTTGAAAAGTAGATCCCAACACAAAAAATTGTGGGCACCCTGCTCTATAGCATTGTCTCGTATTAGTTTGAGACATGTGTGATGTTTTTAGTGGGGTTAAGTACCATTGAGATATTGTTTTAATGGAGTTCTCTTTTTAAGTCTGTATTTAGAAGATCTACTTCAACTGAATTAAAGATATTTTCCCAAGCCTCTCTCTCTAGTGTGATTCCTAATTGATTTTCCCAATAGATCATAATCTAAGTTTTAGTGTTATTCAGTGAGCTTTGAGTAGTTAAATAGAGTCTGGAGATGGCTTGTTTCGGTCTGTTACATGAGGTGCTTAAGTATTCCACAGTGGTGGGTGTGTGACTAGGAGGTTTTCTAAGAAGCCTATGGATAGAGAAGTAATCTGAAGCTTAAGATACCAAGGGAGTTTGTGAGAATCTAATTTTTTTTGTAGTTGTGAAAATGTTAGTATGCTCACCTGGTTCTAGAAAGCCGAGAATATTTACTTGATACCTGTGTATGCTCACTGTGTTCCAGAGACTTAGCATGCTTACCGGATACCTATGTATGCTCACCTTGTTCTAGACACCAAGCATACTTACCTTGTACCTGTGTATGCTCACCTGGTTACAGAAAGCCAAGCATACATACATACTTGATACCTGTGTATGCTCACCTTGTTCCTGAAGCTGTGTCTGCTGAGAATCATGTGTGTCTGCTATACCTGCTACACCTTTCCTTAAACCAGCTCTGCCTGCTTTACCTACTTGGTATCCCTTTATAGCTCGGCAACAGTACCACTGTGTACCCCTTTTCCTGCTGTACATACTTGGTATCGCATGACAGTCTCACCAACAGAACAGGGTATCCTGTCCCTGCTGAGTATACTCTGTCTGCTATACCAATGACGGCTTCCCTCAAACCAGCTGTGCTTGCTGTACCCACCTGGTACCCGTGACAGTCTCACCAACAGAACCCGCTGGGTATCCTGTGCCTGCTGAGTTTCCTATGTCTGCTAAACCAATGACAGCTTCCCTCAAACCAGCTGTGTTTGATGTACCTACCTGGTACCTGTGACAGTCTCACCCCCATTGGGTGAATTGCACAATTCAAGCATCAGTAACCACTGGACTTTGTTACTGCAACCTACTAAATTTTTCTGAAATTTGTATAGGACTGTAGTGTTCTGCATTGGGCTTATGTTCAATCGGAACTAGCAACTATTCTTTTACTTAGCATTCAGTAAAGCTTTTAAAATAATTTTGTTATTCAGTGTATCTGTTTCTGCATTCGTATTTCTACACAGCCTGACCCCATCACAGCCTGTTAAATAACTCTTCTTTTCTGCTTTCTGAGGTTGGGGAGAGAGAACCTGTCTGCTGCAGCCTCCAGGTTGTGCTTTTCACTTCCCCCATTGATGATTCAAGTTTCCCGACATTTTTTTTAGGAGCACCGCCCAGTCAATGGACCAGACTTTTCAACAGCTTTGTAGGAACACCGCCCCGTCAATGGACCAGACTTCTCAACAGCTTTGTAGGAACACCGCCCATCAATGGACCAGACTTCTCAACAGCTTTGTAGGTACACCGCCCATCAATGGACCAGACTTCTCAACAGCTTTGTAGATACACAGCCCATCAATGGACCAGACTTCTCTAAAGCTTTGTAGGTACACTGCCCATAAATGGACCAGACTTCTCAACAGATTTGTTGAGACACCCCAATGTAGTGAACTATCATCTAAACAGAGATCTAGCAGATGGTGGTTGATGCTGATCATCTCATTGTGCCCCATCGTCAGCTTTCCAGACCCAGTGATGGGGCATGTTGTGCAACAATGTATCAAAACCACCGCCTAAACAATCATATTATTGCTTGTGCTTGCTAATTTATATTATTGTAGCTTTTCTTATCAATTTAACATTTTATGAAAGAAAGGAAACCAATATTTTCCTTCCTTTCTTAGCAGCCAATAGATACATATATTATTAAATAACCAGTCAGGGATCATTTAATTATAATCAGGGGAGTATTATGGCCTCGGCCAACAAGACCCATTCCTAGGGGGGCAGGATTGGAAAATATGGGAGCAGCACTTTTTGGTGTGCTGCCAGGGTCACCTTCGGGGGTGACAGAGGTAACTGCAGATTCCTTTGCCCTTTATCCCGTCCTCTTGTCACACAGCCTATTTACCCCTCTCTGATAGCTATGAGTTGTGTTAATTTATAATGCTACATTCACAGAAGGATAACAATGCTCCAGAACTCCCTGCCAGGATTACATATGCCAATGTGTCTGTATTGAATGTCTCAGGCTGGGTTGCTGCTTGTGCTGTAAGTCCTATAGGGAGCTACTTGTGCAGAGCTGATCCTCCCTCTCACCCCCCTCCTTGTGCCCTGCTGACACTACTGTCTTTTCTTGGATTGTTGACACAGGAGAAATCACGAGCATTTGTGAAGATCCTAGTCTCCCTCATAGGGCATGATCACATATTTGGTGACGGGTGCAAAACCAACGTTGCCAATTGTTTGTCTAATCAAGCGATCACATACCAGCGCAGCAGACAAGTTACGCGCGTATATTTTACACGTCGGACGCATTTTTTGTTCCCATAATTACATATGCAGAGCAAGGATTTACACATGCAGAAGGAGATATTTTACTCCATTTTGACCTCGCCACACATAGGCAGGTGCAGCAACTCTTGTACATAGTAAAAAAGCACCGTAACTCCCTGGAAGCCTTAACAAACACCTAACGCATGCACAATATCAACCCCTAAACCGTCATCCCCTCACATCGCAATCACTAATAAAAGTTAACCCCTAAATCGCCATCCCCCACATCTCAAATACTAAACATATTAACCCCTAAACTGCCACCCCCCCACATCACAATCCCTAATAAAACATAATTTATGTAAGAACTTACCTGATAAATTCATTTCTTTCATATTGGCAAGAGTCCATGAGCTAGTGACGTATGGGATATACATTCCTACCAGGAGGGGCAAAGTTTCCCAAACCTCAAAATGCCTATAAATACACCCCTCACCACACCCACAATTCAGTTTAACGAATAGCCAAGAAGTGGGGTGATAAGAAAGGAGCGAAAGCATCAACAAGGAATTGGAATAATTGTGCTTTATACAAAAAAAATAAAATTTATGCTTACCTGATAAATTTATTTCTCTTGTGGTGAATCCAGTCCATGGGTTCATCCATTACTTGTGGGATATTCTCCTTCCCAACAGGAAGCTGCAAGAGGACACCCACAGCAGAGCTGTCTATATAGCTCCTCCCCTAACTGCCACCCCCAGTCATTCGACCGAAGACAAGCAAGAAAAAAAGGAGAAACTATAGGGTGCAGTGGTGACTGTAGTTTAAAAATAAAAACCACCTGCCTTAAAGTGACAGGGCGGGCCGTGGACTGGATACACCACAAGAGAAATAAATTTATCAGGTAAGCATAAATTTTGCTTTCTCTTGTAAAGGTGAATCCAGTCCACGGGTTCATCCATTACTTGTGGGATACCAATACCAAAGCTTTAGGACACGGATGAAGGGAGGGACAAGGCAGGAACTTAAATGGAAGGCACCACTGCCTGTAAGACCTTTCCCCCAAAAAAAGACTCAGAAGAAGCAAAAGTATCAAATTTATAGAACTTTGAAAAGGTATGAAGCGAAGACCAAGTTGCCGCATTACAAATCTGTTCAACAGAGGCCTCATGTTTAAAAGCCCACGAGGAAGCTACTGCTCTAGTAGAATGAGCTGTAATTCTTTCAGGAGGCTGCTGGCCAGCAGTCTCATAAGCTAAGCGTATTATACTTCTTAGCCAAAAAGAAAGAGAAGTTGCCGAAGCCTTTTGGCCTCTCCTCTGTCCAGAGTAGACAACAAACAAAGCAGATGTTTGACGAAAATGCTTCGTAGCTTGTAAATAAAACTTTAAGCACGAACCACATCAAGATTGTGTAATAGACGTTCCTTCTTTGAAGAAGGATTAGGACATAGTGAAGGAACAACAATCTCCTGATTGATATTCTTATTAGATACCACTTTAGGAAGAAACCCAGGTTTGGTACGTAACACTACCTTATCTGCATAGAAAATCAGATAAGGGGAATCACATTGTAAAGCAGATAACTCCGAAACTCTTCGAGCCGAGGAGATAGCTACTAAAAACAGAACTTTCCAAGATAAAAGCTTAATATCTATGGAATGCAAAGGTTCAAACAGAACCCCTTGAAGAACTAAATTTAAACTCCATGGTGGAGCAACAGGTTTAAACACAGGCTTGATTCTAACTAAAGCCTGACAAAACACCTGAACATCTGGAACCTCAGCCAGACGTTTGTGCAAAAGAATAGACAGAGCAGAAATCTGTCCCTGTAAGGAACTAGCTGATAATCCCTTCTCCAATACTTCTTGGAGAAAAGATAATATCCTAGGAATCCTTGGATTCACACCAGTGAAGATATTTACACCATATCTTATGATAGATTTAGATGTTTGAAGGGACCTTGAAGTAGAAGGTCCTGCCTTAGCGGCAGAGTCCATGGTGGAAAAGATGACATGTCCACCAGATCTGCATACCAAGTCCTGCGTGGCCACGCAGGGGCTATCAAGATCACTGAAGCTCTCTCCTGCTTGATCTTGGCAATCAGACGAGGGAGAAGAGGAAACGGTGGAAACACATAAGCCAGGCTGAAGGACCAGGGCGCTGCTAGAGCATCTATCAGCGCTGCCTTGGGATCCCTGGACCTGGACCCGTAACAAGGAAGCTTGGCGTTCTGACAAGATGCCATGAGATTCAGTTCTGGCTTGCCCCATAGTTGAATCAACTGGGCAAATACCTCCAGATGGAGCTCCCACTCCCCCGGATGAAAAGTCTGCCGACTTAAAAAATCCGCCTCCCAGTTGTCTACTTCTGGGATATGGATAGCTGAGAGATGGCAAAAGTGAACCTCTGCCCATAGAATTATTTTTGAAACCTCCAACATTGCCAGGGGCTCCTGGTTGTTCCCCCTGATGGTTGATATTGGCTACAGTCGTGATGTTGTCCGACTGAAATCTGATGAACCTGACCGTAGCTAGCTGAGGCCAAGCCTGAAGAGCATTGAATATCGCTCTTAGTTCCAGAATGTTTATCGGAAGGAGGGTCTCCTCCTGAGTCCACGAACCCTGAGCCTTCAGGGAGTTCCAGACTGCACCCCAGCCCAGAAGGCTGGCATCTGTCGTTACTATAGTCCATTCTGGCCTGCGGAAACTCATTCCCTTGGACAGATGGACCCAAGATAGCCACCAGAGAAGAGAATCCCTGGTCTCTTGATCCAGATTTAGTAGAGGGGACAAATATGTGTAAACCCCATTCCACTGATTGAGCATGCAAAGTTGCAGTGGTCTGAGATGTAGGCGGGCAAACGGAACTATGTCCATTGCCGCTACCATTAATCCGATTACCTCCATACACTGAGCCACTGACGGATGGGAAGTGGAATAAAGAGCACGGCAGGAAGTTAGAAGTTTTGACAACCTGACCTCTGTCAGATAAATCTTCATTTCTACTGAGTCTATCAGAGTTCCTAGGAAGGAAACTCTTGTGAGAGGGGAGAGAGAACTCTTTCCTTCGTTCACCTTCCACCTGTGAGACCTCAGGAATGCCAGAACAATGTCTGTATGGGACCTGGCGATTTGAAAAGTCGACGCCTGTATCAGGATGTCATCTAGGCAAGGGGCCACTGCTATACCCCGCGGCCTTAGAACCGTCAGAAGGGATAGAGGGTTAAAAAAAATTCCACAAAACTATGGAGCAAACCTATTCACGAAAATTTTCCCCTAAAAATCAATAGAATTAAGAGGTTAAACACATAGATAAACAATGGTCTTATAAAATTCACACTTTTAAAACTTAGAAAATTTATTTCACAACTATGTAAGAAAAGGGTTTATATATGATTCTGAATACAGGCAGTTATCTGTATAAGATTTATAAACTAACACTTGACACATAAAACACTGATCAGGACTATTACCTCTTGCAAATTAAAGCGAGAACACAATAATACACGATTGAGACCACAATATGATTTATTTCCACTTAAAACATAGGAATATAAACAAACAAACGATATAAGTTGATAAAGAATAAAGGTCCCCCCAAAAAAACCACTTAAGGAAGAGTGGAGCATAGGCTTGAGAACTGTGTTTTTATTTCTATTTCTATTTTTATTTTCATTTTTATCTCTATTTTTACTTTTATCGTAAGAAACGATACACAACAACCCATATGCGTTCACAGATGAACTAATAAGTTTGAAATATAATAACAACAGGTCAGGATGTATAAAGGATAGATAACCTTATATTAACAACACAAAGAGAGGAATAAGAGACAACCTTCCAGGAGGAGGAACAACAAATAAACAATAGGGATTGGTCAAGAACAAGATCCAATCAGGAAGATGGACACGATATTTAAATCCAGACTGCACAGCACACAAGCATCTTGATAAAGGCCCCAGGCTGAAACGCGTAGAGATTGCTGACAGTCACAGGATATCTAAACACAGAACCCAGCAGGTGAGAGGTCTTTCTCGTGTTCGGGCTGGCTAG
Organism: Bombina bombina; assembly: GCF_027579735.1. NCBI lineage: Eukaryota > Metazoa > Chordata > Amphibia > Anura > Bombinatoridae > Bombina > Bombina bombina. The sequence goes on along the minus strand of NC_069500.1, from coordinate 523,200,992 downwards.
GATAGGTACATCGAGCCATATCCCACTTTCTAGGGACAGACTCCATATGTGTAATTCCTATCCAAGGATCCAGTAACCGCTCCAGCCTCAATCACCTGGCTTAAGGGCTACACAGACACAAGGAGAAAATCCACAATTGGATCAGGAAATACCTGAAGAACCCGGATTTTAACCAAAAAAAAGAAAACAAGGGAGAACATACAGAACTACTTCACCAAAGGACCGGCCGGTCACAACTTTAACGGAGGAGATCCAGAATATGGACAATATAAAAAGGTTTTTATAACAAGAGACAATCTGCTTATACACGTATATATGACAGATAAATCCACTTACTACCATTTACCGCTGTGACAAACCACCGTAGACCTGGAATATCAATGTCTAAGTAAAAATACGTGGTATTCACACTCATCTAGCTAATATATTGTAAAACTAGATCTGCACTGAAAAATTGTAATTGTAACAAACAAAATATACGATACATGTATGTCAAGGAATAGAAACTTTTTGTTTTTTATCAGATGTTGCCAATCAGAGCTGCTTTCATAAAACCACGGTTATAGTCCAAAACCAGCAGTAATACTGATAGAATATAACAAGTATAAATTTCAAATAAAAAACTGTTTTAATGTGGTTTTAAATCTAGATGCCGGCATCTATGTGTTAGATTTTATTGTTAACTATTATACGATAAGAACCTTATCTGTATAGGAATAAAATACATATATCTTAAAGCACTTGCTCCTCTCTCTTCTTTTACATCATATTTTATAATAATATCTATAAGATACTTATATATAAAAAACATAGGACATAAGACTATTTTAAAAATATAGAAATTACTCTATCATCCAGGTTATATGATCAAAATAAACCAGGGATCCTTATATATCAAAATAGTAATCCCATAATTGAACAACCCAAAACAGGGACACCTTCATATTCAGATAAAAATAGATCCAAACTAATATATATTTATTTCACTTTATAAGACTCGCAGCTGCGTAGCGCTATCCCAATCACTTTTTCTTCTCTTCTAACCGTCAGAAGGGACCCTAGAACCTTCGTAAAGATTCTTGGTGCCGTGGCTAACCCGAAGGGAAGAACCACAAATTGGTAATGCCTGTCTAGGAAGGCAAACCTGAGAAACTGATGATGATCCCTGTGTATCGGAATGTGTAGATAAGCATCCTTTAAATCCACGGTAGTCATATATTGACCCTCCTGGATCATAGGGAGGATGGTTCGAATAGTCTCCATCTTGAAGGATGGGACCCTGAGAAATTTGTTTAGGATCTTGAGATCCAAGATTGGTCTGAAAGTTCCCTCTTTCTTGGGAACTATAAACAGATTTGAATAGAAGCCCTGCCCCTGTTCCTCCTTTGGAACTGGGTGGATCACTCCCATAACTAGTAGGTCTTGAACGCAATGTAAGAATGCCTCTCTCTTTATCTGGTTTGCAGATAATTGTGAGAGATGAAATCTCCCCTTTGGAGATGAAGCTTTGAAATCCAGAAGATATCCCTGGGAAACAATCTCCAGAGCCCAGGGATCCTGGACATCTCTTGCCCAAGCCTGGGCGAAGAGAGAAAGTCTGCCCCCCACTAGATCCAGTCCCGGATCAGGGGCTACTCCTTCATGCTGTCTTAGAGGCAGCAGCAGGCTTTTTGGCCTGTTTCCCCTTGTTCCAAGCCTGGTTAGGTCTCCAGACTGGGCAAAATTTCCCTCTTGTTTTGTAGAAGAGGAAGATGAAGCTGCGCCACTCTTGAAGTTTCGAAAGGAACGAAAATTAGTCTGTTTGGTCCTTAACTTGTTGGACCTATCCTAGGGAAGGGCGTGGCCTTTTCCTCCAGTAATATCAAAAATTATTTCCTTCAGCCCAGGCCCAAATAGGTCTTGCGATCAAAGAAGAGAGGAGCACTAGGCAAATTCCGGTTTGAATAAAACATGCTATGACTACGGCTATCGCCGAAACGCGTAAGCAATAGAGGGTGCTACGCTATCTGCTACAATGTTGTTGATTGTCAAGTTTTAAGATGAGCTATAAGCCTAATAAAAGCTAAGTTTTATTCAAACCGGAATTTGCCTAGTGCTCCTCTCTTCTTTGATCGCAAGATCGTGATGTGTGAAAAAGTACTATAAAGGGATTTGGAGTGAGCACAGGCACCAAAGAAAATATTGACAAACCTTGGGTCGAAGAAACAAAGGATTTCCCATGAAGCGCTGTGGCACAAACAGTTACCAAAAGAATGAAGTGTAAGAGCTGAAGCGGTATTAACCGTCATTAGTGTGATCGAGGAGGGAGCCCGGGCTATTTGTAGCCCACATATAACGAAGCTACTCATGAACATAATAGGAGAGGAGGCTCCTGTGGACCCGCACACACAGACGGGACGCAATATTCAGCACAAGCAGCAGTAAGAAGCGTTAACCATTTCCGCAAGGAGCGGGTAAGAATTTGCATGTCAAAACACATTAACTGTTTTGTATACCACAGCAGACTGATGATATTACAAGTTGTTGATTGGGGACGAGTATGTAACACAACACTGGTATATCTGAGCTATATTAAGCTATAGGGAATATCCTGGATCACAGGTTGATTTTCTAAAAAAGATATCAAGATAGTCTTATGGTTCTTGGACTCACATTGTGTATATATTTCGATACAGGCCCAAATACGGTCTGCCCTTTGAAGGGGATATTGAGAAGTTTAGACTTTTAAGTGATATCAGATGACCAGGATTTAAGCCATAGCGCCCTATGCGCCTGAATGGCAAAACCTGAATTTTTAGCCGTTAGCTTGGTTAAACGAAAAACGGCGTCAGAAATAAATGAATTGGCTAACTTAAGAGCTTTAAGCCTGTCAAGGATATCATCCAACGGGGTTTCTACATGTAGAGCCTCCTCCAGAGACTCGACCCAGAAAGCCGCTGCAGCAGTGACTGGGGCAATGCATGCAAGAGGCTGGAGAATAAAATCTTGTTGTATAAAGATTTTCTTAAGGAAACCCTCTAATTTTTTATCCATAGGATCTAGGAAAGCACAACTGTCCTCGACAGGAATAGTTGTACATTTAGCTAGGGTAGAGACTGCTCCCTCCACCTTAGGGACCGTCTGCCACGAGTCCCATGTAGCGGCATCTATAGGAAACATCTTTTTAAAAGCAGGAGGGGGAGAGAACAGTACACCAGGTCTATCCCATTCCTTAGTAATAATTTCTGAAAACCTCTTAGGGATTGGAAAAACGTCAGTGTAAACAGGCACTGCAAAGTATTTGTCCATTTTACACAATTTCTCTGGGACTACAATGGTGTCACAGTCATCCAGAGTCACTAAAACCTCCCTGAGCAACACGCGGAGGTGTTCAAGCTTAAATTTAAATGCTGTCATTTCAGAGTCAGACTGACGTAACGCCTTCCCTGAATCAGAGAAGTCATCCACAGATAGAAGCTCTCCTGCTTCAACTTCTGCACATTGTGAGGGTATATCAGACATAGCTACTAAAGCGTCAGAGAGCTCTGTATTTGTTCTAGCCCCAGAGCTGTCTCGCTTTCCTTGTAACCCTGGCAGTTTGGACAATACCTCTGTGAGGGTATGAATCATAACAGCCGCCATGTCTTGTAAGGTAAACGCATTGGACGCGCTAGATGTACTTGGCGTCCTTTGAGCGGGAGTTATAGGTTCTGACACGTGGGGGAGAGCTAGATGGCATAACCTCCCTTTTGTCAGTCTCAGAAACCTCAGGTGATAAATCTTTAAAAGCCATAATATGATCTTTATAACTTATAGAAAGGTCAGTGCATTTGGTACACATTCTAAGAGGGGGTTCCACAATGGCTTCTAAACATAATAAACAAGGAGTTTCCTCTATGTCAGACATGTTTAACAGACTAGTAATGAGACCAGCAATCTTGGAAAACACTTAAATAAATGTGAAAAAAGCAATAATATAAAAACAGGACTGTGCCTTTAAGAGAAAAAAACTACCACATAAACTGCAAAACAGTGATAAAAAGTAGTAAACTCTAAGAAATTTTTACAGTGTGTATAAGGGACTAAAGCAGCATTGCACCCACTTGCAAATGGATGATTAACCCCTCAGGCCCAAAAACGAATTAGAAAAATATTAAAACTGTTAACAAACAGTCAAACACACTGCCACAGCTGTGCTGTAGCTCCTACCTGCCCTTAAAAACGATTTTTGCAGGAACAAAACCCTCTATAGAGGTCCTATAAGCCAGAGGACTCCTTCAGAGAAGCTGGATGTCTCAGACTGAAAATCAACTGCACATTTAGAGCTTGAAAATAGGCCCCTCCCTACCATGCACTCAAAGTCAGAGGGCCTTAAAAAAGTACTCCTAGGAGTAATCTAACAAGCCATGTGGAAAACTAGGCCCCAAATAAAGATTTATCACCCTCAGAGAAAAAACGTTTTTATTTTTAGAAATCATGCAAACGTTTTTACACTAAGTAATATAAGTATTAACATGAATATTACCCTTATTAGCAAACATGATCCCAGTTGTTGTTAAATCACTGTATCAGGCTTACCTTAAATATACCAGGCACTGTCAGCATTTTCTAGATCTTATCATCTCTCTAGAAAAAAATATACTGAACATACCTCAAAGCAGGAAATCTGCAGACCGTCCCCCCAACTGAAGTTTTCTTTCCATACTCTTCAGTTATGTGTGAGAACAGCAATGGACCTTAGTTACAAACCACTAAGATCATCAAACCTCCAGGCAGAATTCTTCTTTCAATTTCTGCCTGAGAGTAAAAACAGTACAACGCTGGTACCGTTTAAAAATAACAAACTTTTGATTGAAGGTAAAAACTACACTAAGTCACCACATCTCTCTTGATACTTCCTTTCTTGTCGAGAGCTGCAAGAGAATGACTGGGGGTGGCAGTTAGGGGAGGAGCTATATAGACAGCTCTGCTATGGGTGTCCTCTTGCAGCTTCCATTTGGGAAGGAGAATATCCCACAAGTAATGGATGAACCCGTGGACTGGATACACCTTTACAAGAGAAATCATAACCACCACAAAAAAGGGTGGGTCTCATGGACTCTTGCCAATATGAAAGAAATGAATTTATCAGGTAAGTTCTTACATAAATTATGTTTTCTTTCATGTAATTGGCAAGAGTCCATGAGCTAGTGACGTATGGGATAGCAAATACCCAAGATGTGGAACTCCACACAAGAGTCACTAGAGAGGGAGGGATAAAATAAAGACAGCCAATTCCGCTGAAAAAACAATCCACAACCCAAATCAAAAGTTTTAATCTTTATAAGGAAAAAAACTGAAATTATAAGCAGAAGAATCAGACTGAAACAGCTGCCTGAAGTACTTTTCTACCAAAAAACTGCTTCTGAAGAAGAGAAAACATCAAAATGGTAGAATTTAGTAAAGTATGCAAAGAAGACCAAGTTGCTTCTTTGCAAATCTGATCAACAGAAGCTTCATTCTTAAAAGCCCAGGAAGTAGAAACTGACCTAGTAGAATGAGCTGTAATCCTTTGAGGCGGGGATTTACCAGACTCCACATAAGCATGATGAATCAAAAGCTTTAACCAAGACGCCAAAGAAATGGCAGAAGCCTTCTGACCTTTCCTAAAACCAGAAAACAAATAGACTAGAAGTCTTTCTGAAATCTTAGTAGCTTCAACATAATATTTCAAAACTCTGACCATATCCAAAGAATGTAAGGATCTTTCCAAAGAATTCTTAGGATTTAGGACACAAGGAAGGACCAATAATTCCTCTATTAATGTTGTTAGAATTCACAACTTGAGGTAAACATTTAAATAAAGACAGCAAAACCACCTTATCCTGATGAAAAATCAGAAAAGGAGACTCACAAGAAAGAGCAGATAATTCAAAAACTCTCTAGCAAAGGAGATGGCCAAAAGGAACAATACTTTCCATGAAAGTCCAAATTCAATGTCCAAAGAATGCATATGCTCAAACGGAAGAGCCTGTTAAGCCCTCAGAACCAAATTAAGACTCCAAGGAGGAGAAATTGGCTTAATGACAGGCTTGATACGAACCAAAGCCTGAACAAAACAATGAATATCAGAAAGATTAGCAATTTTTTCTGTGAAACAGCACAGAAAGAGCAGAGATTTGTCCTTTCAAGGAACTTGCAGACAAAACCTTATGAAGAAACTATAAAATCCTAGGAATTCTAAAAGAATGCCAAGAGACAGCAAAACCACCTTATCCTGATGAAAAATCAGAAAAGGAGACTCACAAGAAAGAGCAGATAATTCAAAAACTCTCTAGCAAAGGAGATGGCCAAAAGGAACAATACTTTCCATGAAAGTCCAAATTCAATGTCCAAAGAATGCATATGCTCAAACGGAAGAGCCTGTTAAGCCCTCAGAACCAAATTAAGACTCCAAGGAGGAGAAATTGGCTTAATGACAGGCTTGATACGAACCAAAGCCTGAACAAAACAATGAATATCAGAAAGATTAGCAATTTTTTCTGTGAAACAGCACAGAAAGAGCAGAGATTTGTCCTTTCAAGGAACTTGCAGACAAAACCTTATGAAGAAACTATAAAATCCTAGGAATTCTAAAAGAATGCCAAGAGAAATTATGAGAAGAGCATCATAAGATGTAAGTCTTCCAAACTCGATAATAAATCTTTCTAGACACAGATTTACGAACCTGCAACATAGTATTAATCACTGAGTCAGAGAAACCTCTATGACTAAGCACTGAGCGTTTTAATTTCCATACCATCAAATTTAATAATTTGATTTCCTGACGGAAAAAAACGAATCTTAAGATATAAGGTCTGGCCTAAATGGAAGTGACCAAGGTTGGAAACTGGACATCCGAACAAGAACCATATACCAAAACCTGAATGGCCATGCTGGAGCCACCAGCAGCACAAACGATTGCTCCATGATGATTTTGAAAAATCACTCTTAAAAAGAAGAACCAGAAGGAGCAAAAATATAGGCAGATTGATAACTCCAAGGAAGTGTCAATGCATACACTGTTTCCGCCTGAGGATCCCCAGACCTGAATAGGTACCTGGGAAGTTTTCTTGTTTAGATGAGATGCCATCAGAACTATTACTGGAAACCCTCACATCAGAACAATTTGAAAAAACACATCTGGGTAAAGAGACCATTCTCCCGGATGTAAAGCTTGATTGACAGAGATAATCCGCTTCCCAATTGTCTAAACCTGGGATATGGACCACAGAAATTAGACAGGAGCTGGATTTAGCCAAAGCAAGTATCCGAGATACTTCTTTCACAGCCTAAGGACTGAGAGTCCTACCCTGATGATTGACATATGCCACAGTTGTGACATTGTCTGTCTGAAAAACAATAACGTCTCTCTCTTCAAAAAGAAGCCAAAACTCACAAACTCTGAGAATGCACGGAGTTCCAAAATATTGAATGGTAATCTCGCTTCCTGAGATTTCCAAACCCCTTGTGCTGACAGATGTCCCCAGAAAGCCTCCCAACCTAAAAGACTTGCATCTGTAGTGATCAAGGTCCAGGTTGGATGAATTGAAGAGACCCGTAGAACTATATGATGGTGATGTAACCACCAAGTCAAAGATAGTTGAACATTGGAATTCAAAGATATTAAAAATGATATCCTAGAATCCAAGCACTATTAATAAAGCATAAAAAACTGGAAAGGTTTCATATGAAAATGAGCAAAGGGAATTGAATCCAATGCTGCGGCCATGAGAACTAAAACTTCCATGCATATAGCTACTGAAGGAAATAATAGAGACTGAAGGTTCCGACAAACTGAACCCAATATAATTGTCTCCTGTCTGTTAGAGACAAAGACATTGACACAATCTATCTGGAAACCTAAAAAAAGGTGACCCTTGTCTGAGCAACCAAGGATCTTTTGATAAAAAGATCCTCCAACCATGTCTTAGAAGAAACAACAAAAGTTGAATCGTATGTGATTCTGCAGAACGAAAAGACTGAGCCAGTACCACGAGATCGTCCAAATAAGGAAACACTGAGAACCTTGAAAAGATTCTCAGAGCTGTCGCTAGACCAGAAGGAAAAGCAACAAATTGGTAATGCTTGTCAAAAAAAGAGAATCTCAGAAAATGAAAATAATCTGAATGAAAACAGAAGAAGATATGCATCTATTGTATCTATTGTAAACAAATAATGCCCTTACTGACCAAAAAGGCAGAATAGACCATATAAACACCATTCTGAAAGAAGGAACTCTTATATGACAAATCAAAAAGATTTTCTATCTTTTGGACAATGAATAGTTTTGAACAAAACCCCAAACCCTGTTCCTGAAATAGAACTGGTATGAATACCCCAGCGCCTTGAGACCCCAACGGGTAACCAGCCGCGCCTCACAAGTACCCAACACATACAGGTCTGAAACATACTTCAGAAAAGTGTGAGCCTTTACTGGAATAACTGGAATATGCTAGAGAGAAAAAAACTTCTCACAGGCGGTTTTACTCTGAATCCTATTCAGTACCCCAATCTAAGAAGTTTGGACCGAATTGAACCAAACAAATTGAAAAAAGTCAAAACCTGCCCCTTACCAGCTAAGCTGGAATAAAAAAAAGCACATACATGCAAATTTGGGGGGCTGACTTTGATCTTTTAAATAGCTTAAATTCATTCCATGTTGAAGAAAGCTTCCAATTATAAACATGTTACTTGGGGAAGAATTAGGATTCCGTTCCTTATTAAGAACAAACTAATATAAGCTTAAGATTTACTCTTAGAACTCAATCTTTTCAACAACGAATGTACTCTATTTAAAAATAAAAAACATAATTTATGTAAGAACTTACCTGATAAATTCATTTCTTTCATATTAGCAAGAGTCCATGAGCTAGTGACGTATGGGATATACATTCCTACCAGGAGGGGCAAAGTTTCCCAAACCTCAAAATGCCTATAAATACACCCCTCACCACACCCACAAATCAGTTTAACGAATAGCCAAGAAGTGGGGTGATAAGAATAAAGTGCGAAAGCATAAAAAATAAGGAATTGGAATAATTGGGCTTTATACAAAAAAATCATAACCACCACAAAAAGGGTGGGCCTCATGGACTCTTGCTAATATGAAAGAAATGAATTTATCAGGTAAGTTCTTACATAAATTATGTTTTCTTTCATGTAATTAGCAAGAGTCCATGAGCTAGTGACGTATGGGATAATAACTACCCAAGATGTGGATCTTTCCACGCAAGAGTCACTAGAGAGGGAGGGATAAAATAAAAACAGCCAATTCCGCTGAAAAATAATCCACACCCAAAATAAAGTTTAAATTTATAATGAAAAAAAATGAAAATATAAGCAGAAGATTCAAACTGAAACAGCTGCCTGAAGTACTTTTCTACCAAAAACAGCTTCAGAAGAAGAAAACACATCAAAATGGTAGAATTTAGTAAAAGTATGCAAAGAAGACCAAGTTGCTGCTTTGCAAATCTGATCAACCGAAGCTTCATTCCTAAACGCCCAGGAAGTAGAAACTGACCTAGTAGAATGAGCTGTAATCCTTTGAGGCGGAGTTTTACCCGACTCGGCATAAGCATGATGAATTAAAGATTTCAACCAAGATGCCAAAGAAATGGCAGAGGCCTTCTGACCTTTCCTAGAACCGGAAAAGATAACAAATAGACTAGAAGTCTTTCGGAAAGTCTTAGTAGCTTCAACATAATATTTCAAAGCTCTAACTACATCCAAAGAATGCAATGATTTCTCCTTAGAATTCTTAGGATTAGGACATAATGAAGGAACCACAATTTCTCTACTAATGTTGTTGGAATTCACAACCTTAGGTAAAAATTCAAAAGAAGTTCGCAACACCGCCTTATCCTGGTGAAAAATCAGAAAAGGAGACTCACAAGAAAGAGCAGATAATTCAGAAACTCTTCTGGCAGAAGAGATGGCCAAAAGGAACAAAACTTTCCAAGAAAGTAATTTAATGTCCAATGAATGCATAGGTTCAAACGGAGGAGCTTGAAGAGCCCCCAGAACCAAATTCAAACTCCAAGGAGGAGAAATTGACTTAATAACAGGTTTTATACGAACCAAAGCTTGTACAAAACAATGAATATCAGGAAGATTAGCAATCTTTCTGTGAAAAAGAACAGAAAGAGCAGAGATTTGTCCTTTCAAGGAACTTGCAGACAAACCTTTATCCAAACCATCCTGAAGAAACTGTAAAATTCTCGGAATTCTAAAAGAATGCCAGGAAAAATGATGAGAAAGACACCAAGAAATATAAGTCTTCCAGACTCTATAATATATCTCCCTAGATACAGATTTATGAGCCTGTAACATAGTATTAATCACAGAGTCAGAGAAACCTCTTTGACTAAGAATCAAGCATTCAATCTCCATACCTTTAAATTTAAGGATTTGAGATCCTGATGGAAAAAAGGACCTTGCGACAGAAGGTCTGGTCTTAACGGAAGAGTCCACGGTTGGCAAGAAGCCATCCGGACAAGATCCGCATACCAAAACCTGTGAGGCCATGCTGGAGCTACCAACAGAACAAACGAGCATTCCTTCAGAATCTTGGAGATCACTCTTGGAAGAAGAACTAGAGGCGGAAAGATATAGGCAGGATGATACTTCCAAGGAAATGACAATGCATCCACTGCTTCCGCTTGAGGATCCCTCGATCTGGACAGATACCTGGGAAGTTTCTTGTTTAGATGAGAGGCCATCAGATCTATTTCTGGAAGTCCCCACATTTGAACAATCTGAAGAAATACCTCTGGGTGAAGAGACCATTCGCCCGGATGCAACGTTTGGCGACTGAGATAATCCGCTTCCCAATTGTCTATACCTGGGATATGAACCGCAGAAACTAGACAGGAGCTGGATTCCGCCCAAACCAGAATTCGAGAAACTTCTTTCATAGCTAGAGGACTGTGAGTCCCTCCTTGATGATTGATGTATGCCACAGTTGTGACATTGTCTGTCTGAAAACAAATGAACGATTCTCTTTTTAGAAGAGGCCAAGACTGAAGAGCTCTGAAAATTGCACGGAGTTCCAAAATATTGATCAGTAATCTCACCTCCTGAGATTCCCAAACCCCTTGTGCCGTCAGAGACCCCCACACAGCTCCCCAACCTGTAAGACTTGCATCTGTTGAAATTACAGTCCAGGTCGGAAGAACAAAAGAAGCCCCCTGAACTAAACAATGGTGATCTGTCCACCACGTCAGAGAGTGTCGTACAATCGGTTTTAAAGATATTAATTGAGATATCTTTGTGTAATCCCTGCACCATTGGTTCAGCATACAGAGCTGAAGAGGTCGCATGTGAAAACGAGCAAAGGGGATCGCGTCCGATGCAGCAGTCATAAGACCTAGAATTTCCATGCATAAGGCTACTGAAGGGAATGATTGTGACTGAAGGTTTCGACAAGCTGATATCAATTTTAGACGTCTCTTGTCTGTCAAAGATAGAGTCATGGACACTGAATCTATCTGGAAACCCAAAAAGGTTACCCTTGTCTGAGGAATCAATGAACTTTTTAGTAAATTGATCCTCCAACCATGATCTTGAAGAAACAACACAAGTCGATTCGTATGAGATTCTGCTAAATGTGAAGACTGAGCAAGTACCAAGATATCGTCCAAATAAGGAAATACCACAATACCCTGTTCTCTGATTACAGACAGAAGGGCACCGAGAACCTTTGTAAAAATTCTTGGAGCTGTTGCTAGGCCAAACGGCAGAGCCACAAACTGGTAATGCTTGTCTAGGAAAGAGAATCTAAGAAACTGATAGTGATCTGGATGAATCGGAATATGCAGATATGCATCCTGTAAATCTATTGTAGACATATAATGCCCTTGCTGAACAAAAGGCAGGATAGTCCTTACAGTAACCATTTTGAATGTTGGTATCCTTACATAACGATTCAATATTTTTAGATCCAGAACTGGTCTGAAGGAATTCTCCTTCTTTGGTACAATGAAGAGATTTGAATAAAACCCCAGCCCCTGTTCCAGAACTGGAACTGGCATAATTACTCCAGCCAACTCTAGATCTGAAACACATTTCAGAAATGCTTGAGCCTTCGCTGGATTTACTGGGACACGGGAAAGAAAAAATCTCTTTGCAGGAGGTCTTATCTTGAAGCCAATTCTGTACCCTTCTGAAACAATGTTCTGAATCCAAAGATTGAGAACGGAATTGATCCAAATTTCTTTGAAAAAACGTAATCTGCCCCCTACCAGCTGAGCTTGAATGAGGGCCGCACCTTCATGTGGATTTAGGAGCTGGCTTTGATTTTCTAAAAGGCTTGGATTTATTCCAGACTGGAGATGGTTTCCAAACTGATACCGCTCCTGAGGATGAAGGATCAGGCTTTTGTTCCTTGTTGTGACGAAAGGAACGAAAACGATTATTAGACCTGAATTTACCTTTAGATTTTTTATCCTGTGGTAAAAAAGTTCCTTTACCTCCAGTAACAGTTGAGATAATAGAATCCAACTGAGAACCAAATAATGTATTACCCTGGAAAGAAAGGGAAAGCAGAGTAGACTTAGAAGACATATCAGCATTCCAAGTTTTAAGCCATAAAGCTCTTCTAGCTAAAATAGCTAGAGACATATACCTGACATCAACTCTAATGATATCAAAGATGGCATCACAAATAAAATTATTAGCATGTTGAAGAAGAATAATAATGCTATGAGAATTATGATCTGTTACTTGTTGCGCTAAAGCTTCCAACCAAAAAGTTGAAGCTGCAGCAACATCCGCCAAAGATATAGCAGGTCTAAGAAGATTACCTGAACACAAATAAGCTTTTCTTAGAAAGGATTCAATTTTCCTATCTAAAGGATCCTTAAAGGAAGTACCATCTGCCGTAGGAATAGTAGTACGCTTAGCAAGAGTAGAGACAGCCCCATCAACCTTAGGGATTTTGTCCCAAAACTCTAATCTGTCAGATGGCACAGGATATAATTGCTTAAAACGTTTAGAAGGAGTAAATGAATTACCCAAATTATTCCATTCCCTGGAAATTACTTCAGAAATAGCATCAGGAACAGGAAAAACTTCTGGAATAACTACAGGAGATTTAAAAACCTTATCTAAACGTTTAGATTTAGTATCAAGAGGACCAGAATCCTCAATTTCTAATGCAATTAGGACTTCTTTAAGTAAAGAACGAATAAATTCCATTTTAAATAAATATGAAGATTTATCAGCATCAACCTCTGAGACAGAATCCTCTGAACCAGAAGAACCATTATCAGAATCAGAATGATGATGTTCATTTAAAAATTCATCTGGACAATGAGAAGTTTTAAAAGACTTTTTATGTTTACTAGAAGGAGGAATAACAGACATATCCTTCTTAATGGATTTAGAAACAAAATCTCTTATGTTATCAGGAACACTCTGAGTATTAGATGCTGACGGAACAGCAACAGGTAATGGAACTTTACTAAAGGAAATATTATCTGCATTAACAAGTTTGTCATGACATTCAATACAAACAACAGCTGGAGGAACAGCTACCAAAAGTTTACAGCAGATACACTTAGCTTTGGTAGCTCCAGCACCAGGCAGCGATTTTCCAGAAGTATCTTCTGACTCAGTTGCAACGTGAGACATCTTGCAATATGTAATAGAAAAAACATAATTTATGTAAGAACTTACCTGATAAATTAATTTCTTTCATATTAGCAAGAGTCCATGAGCTAGTGACGTATGGGATATACATTCCTACCAGGAGGGGCAAAGTTTCCCAAACCTCAAAATGCCTATAAATACACCCCTCACCACACCCACAAATCAGTTTAACGAATAGCCAAGAAGTGGGGTGATAAAAAAGTGCGAAAGCATATAAAATAAGGAATTGGAATAATTGTGCTTTATACAAAATCATAACCACCACAAAAAAAGGGCGGGCCTCATGGACTCTTGCTAATATGAAAGAAATTAATTTATCAGGTAAGTTCTTACATAAATTATGTTTTCTTTCATGTAATTAGCAAGAGTCCATGAGCTAGTGACGTATGGGATAATGACTACCCAAGATGTGGATCTTTCCACACAACAGTCACTAGAGAGGGAGGGACAAAATAAAGACAGCCAATTCCTGCTGAAAATAATCCACACCCAAAATAAAGTTTAATGAAAAACATAAGCAGAAGATTCAAACTGAAACCGCTGCCTGAAGTACTTTTCTACCAAAAACTGCTTCAGAAGAAGAAAATACATCAAAATGGTAGAATTTAGTAAAAGTATGCAAAGAGGACCAAGTTGCTGCTTTGCAAATCTGATCAACCGAAGCATCATTCCTAAATGCCCAGGAAGTAGAAACTGACCTAGTAGAATGAGCTGTAATTTTCTGAGGCGGAGTTTTACCCGACTCAACATAGGCAAGATGAATTAAAGATATCAACCAAGATGCCAAAGAAATGGCAGAAGCTTTCTGGCCTTTCCTAGAACCGGAAAAGATAACAAATAGACTAGAAGTCTTTCGGAAAGATTTAGTAGCTTCAACATAATATTTCAAAGCTCTAACAACATCCAAAGAATGCAACGATTTCTCCTTAGAATTCTTAGGATTAGGACATAATGAAGGAACCACAATTTCTCTACTAATGTTGTTGGAATTCACAACTTTAGGTAAAAATTCAAAAGAAGTTCGCAACACCGCCTTATCCTGATGAAAAATCAGAAAAGGAGACTCACAAGAAAGAGCAGATAATTCAGAAACTCTTCTGGCAGAAGAGATGGCCAAAAGGAACAAAACTTTCCAAGAAAGTAATTTAATGTCCAATGAATGCATAGGTTCAAATGGAGGAGCTTGAAGCGCCCCCAGAACCAAATTCAAACTCCAAGGAGGAGAAATTGACTTAATGACAGGCTTTATACGAACCAAAGCTTGTACAAAACAATGAATATCAGGAAGAATAGCAATCTTTCTGTGAAAAAGAACAGAAAGAGCAGAGATTTGTCCTTTCAAGGAACTTGCAGACAAACCCTTATCTAAACCATCCTGAAGAAACTGTAATACTCTCGGTATTCTAAAAGAATGCCAAGAAAAATGATGAGAAAGACACCAAGAAATATAAGTCTTCCAGACTCTATAATATATCTCTCTAGATACAGATTTACGAGCCTGTAACATAGTATTAATCACAGAGTCAGAGAAACCTCTTCGACCAAGAATCAAGCGTTTAATCTCCATACCTTTAAATTTAAGGATTTCAGATCCTGATGGAAAAAAGGACCTTGTGACAGAAGGTCTGGTCTTAACGGAAGAGTCCACGGTTGGCAAGAGGCCATCCGGACAAGATCCGCATACCAAAACCT
Source organism: Bombina bombina (assembly GCF_027579735.1). NCBI lineage: Eukaryota > Metazoa > Chordata > Amphibia > Anura > Bombinatoridae > Bombina > Bombina bombina. The sequence goes on along the minus strand of NC_069500.1, from coordinate 523,185,653 downwards.
GTGAGGCCATGCCGGAGCTACCAGCAGAACAAACGAGCATTCCTTCAGAATCTTGGAGATTACTCTTGGAAGAAGAACTAGAGGCGGAAAGATATAGGCAGGATGATACTTCCAAGGAAGTGATAATGCATCCACTGCCTCCGCCTGAGGATCCCGGGATCTGAACAGATACCTGGGAAGTTTCTTGTTTAGATGGGACGCCATCAGATCTATTTCTGGAAGTTCCCACATTTGAACAATCTGAAGAAATACCTCTGGGTGAAGAGACCATTCGCCCGGATGCAACGTTTGGCGACTGAGATAATCCGCTTCCCAATTGTCTATACCTGGGATATGAACCACAGAGATTAGACAGGAGCTGGATTCTGCCCAAATCAAAATTCGAGATACTTCTTTCATAGCCAGAGGACTGTGAGTCCCTCCTTGATGATTGATGTATGCAACAGTTGTGACATTGTCTGTCTGAAAACAAATGAACGATTCTCTCTTCAGAAGAGGCCAAAACTGAAGAGCTCTGAAAATTGCATGGAGTTCCAAAATATTGATCGGTAATCTCACCTCCTGAGATTCCCAAACTCCTTGTGCCATCAGAGATCCCCACACAGCTCCCCAACCTGTGAGACTTGCATCTGTTGAAATTACAGTCCAGGTCGGAAGCACAAAAGAAGCCCCCTGAATTAAACGATGGTGATCTGTCCACCATGTTAGAGAGTGTCGAACAATCGGTTTTAAAGATATTAATTGAGATATCTTTGTGTAATCCTTGCACCATTGATTCAGCATACAGAGCTGAAGAGGTCGCATGTGAAAACGAGCAAAGGGGATCGCGTCCGATGCAGCAGTCATAAGACCTAGAATTTCCATGCATAAGGCTACCGAAGGGAATGATTGTGACTGAAGGTTTCGACAAGCTGCAATCAATTTTAGACGTCTCTTGTCTGTTAAAGACAGAGTCATGGACACTGAATCCATCTGGAAACCCAGAAAGGTTACCCTTGTCTGAGGAATCAATGAACTTTTTGGTAAATTGATCCTCCAACCATGATCTTGAAGAAACAACACAAGTCGATTCGTATGAGATTCTGCTAAATGTAAAGACTGAGCAAGTACCAAGATATCGTCCAAATAAGGAAATACCACAATACCCTGTTCTCTGATTACAGACAGAAGGGCACCGAGAACCTTTGTAAAAATTCTTGGAGCTGTAGCTAGGCCAAACGGCAGAGCCACAAACTGGTAATGCTTGTCCAGAAAAGAGAATCTCAGGAACTGATAATGATCTGGATGAATCGGAATATGCAGATATGCATCCTATAAATCTATTGTGGACATATAATTCCCTTGCTGAACAAAAGGCAAGATAGTTCTTATAGTTACCATCTTGACCGTTGGTATCCTTACATAACGATTCAAAATTTTTAGATCCAGAACTGGTCTGAAGGAATTCTCCTTCTTTGGTACAATGAAGAGATTTGAATAAAACCCCATCCCCTGTTCCGGAACTGGAACTGGCATAATTACTCCAGTCAACTCTAGATCTGAAACACAATTCAGAAATGCTTGAGCTTTCACTGAATTTACTGGGACACGGGAAAGAAAAAATCTCTTTGCAGGAGGTCTCATCTTGAAACCAATTCTGTACCCTTCTGAAACAATGTTCTGAATCCAAAGATTGTGAACAGAATTGATCCAAATTTCCTTGAAAAAACGTAACCTGCCCCCTACCAGCTGAGCTGGAATGAGGGCCGCACCTTCATGTGGACTTAGAAGCAGGCTTTGCCTTTCTAGCTGGCTTGGATTTATTCCAGACTGGAGATGGTTTCCAAACTGAAACTGCTCCTGAGGATGAAGGATCAGGCTTTTGTTCTTTGTTGAAACGAAAGGAACGAAAACGATTATTAGCCCTGTTTTTACCTTTAGATTTTTTATCCTGTGGTAAAAAAGTTCCTTTCCCACCAGTAACAGTTGAAATAATAGAATCCAACTGAGAACCAAATAATTTGTTACCCTGGAAAGAAATAGAAAGTAGAGTTGATTTAGAAGCCATATCAGCATTCCAAGTTTTAAGCCATAAAGCTCTTCTAGCTAAAATAGCTAGAGACATAAACCTGACATCAACTCTGATAATATCAAAAATGGCATCACAGATAAAATTATTAGCATGCTGAAGAAGAATAATAATATCATGAGAATCATGATGTGTTACTTGTTGCGCTAAAGTTTCCAACCAGAAAGTTGAAGCTGCAGCAACATCAGCCAAAGATATAGCAGGTCTAAGAAGATTACCTGAACACAGATAAGCTTTTCTTAGAAAGGATTCAATTTTCCTATCTAAAGGATCCTTAAACGAAGTACCATCTGACGTAGGAATAGTAGTACGTTTAGCAAGGGTAGAAATAGCCCCATCAACTTTAGGGATATTGTCCCAAAATTCTAATCTGTCAGACGGCACAGGATATAATTGCTTAAAACGTTTAGAAGGAGTAAATGAATTACCCAGTTTATCCCATTCTTTGGAAATTACTGCAGAAATAGCATTAGGAACAGGAAAAACTTCTGGAATAACCACAGGAGCTTTAAATACCTTATCCAAACGTTTAGAATTAGTATCAAGAGGACTAGAATCCTCTATTTCTAAAGCAATTAGTACTTCTTTAAGTAAAGAACGAATAAATTCCATTTTAAATAAATATGAAGATTTATCAGCATCAACCTCTGAGACAGAATCCTCTGAACCAGAAGAGTCATCAGAATCAGAATGATGATGTTCATTTAAAAATTCATCTGTAGGGAGAGAAGTTTTAAAAGATTTTTTACGTTTACTAGAAGGAGAAATAACAGACATAGCCTTCTTTATGGATTCAGAAACAAAATCTCTTATGTTATCAGGAACATTCTGCACCTTAGATGTTGAAGGAACTGCAACAGGCAATGGTACTTTACTAAAGGAAATATTATCTGCATTAACAAGTTTGTCATGACAATCAATACAAACAACAGCCGGAGGAATAGCTACCAAAAATTTACAGCAGATACACTTAGCTTTGGTAGATCCAGCACTTGACAGCGATTTTCCTGTAGTATCTTCTGACTCAGATGCAACGTGAGACATCTTGCAATATGTAAGAGAAAAAACAACATATAAAGCAAAATTGAACAAATTCCTTAAATGACAGTTTCAGGAATGGGAAAGAATGCCAAGAACAAGCTTCTAGCAACCAGAAGCAATAAAAAATGAGATTTAAATAATGTGGAGATAAAAGCGACGCCCATATTTTTTAGCGCCAAATCAGACGCCCACATTACTTGGCGCCTAAATGCTTTTGGCGCCAAAATGACGCCACATCCGGAACGCCGACATCTTTGGCGCAAAATAACGTCAAAAAAATGACGCAACTTCCGGCGACACGTATGACGCCGGAAACGGAAAAGAATTTTTGCGCCAAAAAGTCCGCGCCAAGAATGACGCAATAAAATGAAGCATTTTCAGCCCCCGCGAGCCTAACAGCCCACAGGGAAAAAAGTGTCAAATTTTTGAAGGTAAGAAAAAAATGATTAATTCAAATGCATTATCCCAAATATGAAACTGACTGTCTGAAAAATAAGGAAAGTTGAACATTCTGAGTCAAGGCAAATAAATGTTTGAATACATATATTTAGAACTTTATAAACAAAGTGCCCAACCATAGCTTAGAGTGTCATAGAAAATAAGATTTACTTACCCCAGGACACTCATCTACATGTTTGTAGAAAGCCAAACCAGTACTGAAACGAGAATCAGCAGAGGTAATGGTATATATAAGAGTATATCGTCGATCTGAAAAGGGAGGTAAGAGATGAATCTCTACGACCGATAACAGAGAACCTATGAAATAGACCCCGTAGAAGGAGATCACTGCATTCAAATAGGCAATACTCTCTTCACATCCCTCTGACATTCACTGCACGCTGAGAGGAAAACCGGGCTCCAACTTGCTGCGGAGCGCATATCAACGTAGAATCTAGCACAAACTTACTTCACCACCTCCATCGGAGGCAAAGTTTGTAAAACTGATTTGTGGGTGTGGTGAGGGGTGTATTTATAGGCATTTTGAGGTTTGGGAAACTTTGCCCCTCCTGGTAGGAATGTATATCCCATACGTCACTAGCTCATGGACTCTTGCTAATTACATGAAAGAAAACAACATATAAAGCAAAATTGATCAAATTCCCTAAATGACAGTTTCAGGAATGGGAAAAAATGCCAGTGAACAAGCTTCTAGCAACCAGAAGCAATAAATAATGAGACTTAAATAATGTGGAGACAAAAGTGACGCCCATATTTTTTTAGCGCCAAATAAGACGCCCACATTATTTGGCGCCTAAATGCTTTTGGCGCCAAAAATGACGCCACATCCGGAACGCCGACACTTTTGGCGCAAAAGAACGTCAAAAATGACGCAACTTCCGGCGACACATATGACGCCGGAAACAGAAAAAAAAATTTGCGCCAAAAAAGTCCGCGCCAAGAATGACGCAATAAAATGAAGCATTTTCAGCCCCCGCGAGCCTAACAGCCCACAGGGAAAAAGTCAAATTTTAAGGTAAGAAAAAAAATGATTGATTCAAATGCATTATCCCAAATATGAAACTGACTGAAATAAGGAATGTTGAACATCCTGAGTCAAGGCAAATAAATGTTTGAATACATATATTTAGAACTTTATAAAAAAGTGCCCAACCATAGCTTAGAGTGTCACAGAAAATAAGACTTACTTACCCCAGGACACTCATCTACATGTTGTAGAAAGCCAAACCAGTACTGAAACGAAAATCAGCAGAGGTAATGGTATATATATATAAGAGTATATCGTTGATCTGAAAAGGGAGGTAAGAGATGAATCTCTACGACCGATAACAGAGAACCTATGAAATAGACCCCGTAGAAGGAGATCATTGAATTTAAATAGGCAATACTCTCCTCACATCCCTCTGACATTCACTGCACGCTGAGAGGAAAACCGGGCTCCAACCTGCTGCGGAGCGCATATCAACGTAGAATCTAGCACAAACTTACTTCACCACCTCCATAGGAGGCAAAGTTTGTAAAAACTGATTTGTGGGTGTGGTGAGGGGTGTATTTGTAGGCATTTTGAGGTTTGGGAAACTTTGCCCCTCCTGGTAGGAATGTATATCCCATACGTCACTAGCTCATGGACTCTTGCTAATTACATGAAAGAAAAGTAGATTTGTTAGTGTCAAATATCTGATGAAGTATATTCTAAATGAGAAAAAACATCATCAGAGAAGGATAATTCAGTATGTTGTCGGTCATTTAAAAATTCATCAACTAAATGAGAAGTTTAAAAAAGACCTATAAATTTTAATAGAAGGCGGGATGTCAGACAAAGCCTTTAGGATAGAATCAGAAAAACATTTTCATAGATTCCTAGGTATATCTTGCGCATTAGATGTAAAAAGAATAGCAATAGATAATGCATAAATACTAATGGACTCTGCATGTAAAAGTTTATCATGGTAACTTATTACAAACCATAGCTAAAGATAAAATTCATAACATTAAAATAAATGAACTTAGCTTTGGTAGGACTGATATCAGTCATCAGGAATCCAATAGTATTTTCTGATACAGGAACAGTTTTTGGAATATCTTGCAATATGTAATAGAAAAGACAACATATAAAGCAAAATTATCAAATTCCTTAAATGACAGTTTCAGGAATGGGAAAAAATGCAAATAGAACAAGCCTCTAGAAACCAGAAGCAACTAAAAAGTGAGACTTAAATAATGTAAAAAAACTGGCGCCAAGTATGACGCCCACATATTTTTTGGCGCCAAAAAACATAATTTATGCTTACCTGATAAATTTATTTATCTTGTGGTGTATCCAGTCCACGTATCATCCATTACTTGTGGGATATTCTCCTTCCCAACAGGAAGTTGCAAGAGGATCACCCACAGCAGAGCTGCTATATAGCTCCTTCCCTAACTGCCATATCCAGTCATTCGACCGAAAACAAGCAGAGAAAGGAGAAACCATAGGGTGCAGTGGTGACTGTAGTTTAAAATTAAAAAATACCTGCCTTAAAATGACAGGGCGGGCCGTGGACTGGATACACCACAAGAGAAATAAATTTATCAGGTAAGCATAAATTATGTTTTCTCTTGTAAGGTGTATCCAGTCCACGGATCATCCATTACTTGTGGGATACCAATACCAAAGCTAAAGTACACGGATGAAGGGAGGGACAAGGCAGGTACTTAAACGGAAGGTACCACTGCCTGTTAAACCTTTCTCCCAAAAAAAGCCTCCAAAGAAGCAAAAGTATCAAATTTGTAGAATTTTGAAAAAGTATGAAGCGAAGACCAAGTCGCCGCCTTGCAAATCTGTTCAATAGAAGCCTCATTTTTAAAGGCCCATGTGGAAGCCACAGCTCTAGTAGAATGAGCTGTAATCCTTTCTGGAGGCTGCTGAACAGCAGTCTCATAGGCTAAGCGGATTATGCTTCTTAGCCAAAAAGAAAGAGAGGTTGCCGAAGCCTTTTGACCTCTCCTCTGTCCAGAGTAGACAACAAACAAAGCAGTTGTTTGACGAAAATCTTTAGTAGCTTGTAAGTAAAACTTTAAAGCACGAACCACGTCCAGATTGTGTAATAGACGTTCCTTCTTCGAAGAAGGATTAGGACACAAAGACGGAACAACAATCTCTTGATTGATATTCTTATTAGATACCACCTTAGGTAAAAACCCAGGTTTGGTACGCAGAACTACCTTATCTGCATGGAAGATCAGATAAGGAGAATCACATTGTAAGGCAGATAACACGGAAACTCTACGAGCCAAGGAAATAGCTACCAAAAAAAGAACTTTCCAAGATAAAAGTTTGATATCTATGGAATGAAGAGGTTCAAACGGAACCCCCTGAAGAACTTTAAGAACCAAATTTAAGCTCCAAGGTGGAGCAACAGGTTTCAACACAGGCTTGATTCTAACTAAAGCCTGACAAAATGCCTGAACGTCTGGGACATCCGCCAGACGCTTGTGCAAAAGAATAGATAGTGCAGAAATCTGTCCCTTTAAGGAACTAGCTGACAATCCTTTCTCCAATTCTTCTTGGAGAAAAGATAATATCCTGGGAATCCTGACCTTACTCCATGAGTAGCCCTTGGATTCACACCAATAAAGATATTTATGCCATATCTTATGATAAATTTTCCTGGTGACAGGCTTTCGTGCCTGAATTAAGGTATCAATGACTGACTCGGAGAAACCACGCTTTGATAAAATCAAGCGTTCAATCTCCAGGCAGTCAGCCTCAGAGAAATTAGATTTGGATAGTTGAAAGGACCTTGAAGTAGAAGGTCCTGTCTCAGCGGCAGAGTCCATGGTGCTATTAAGATCACTGATGCTCTCTCCTGCTTGATTTTGGCAATCAGACGAGGGAGCAGAGGAAACGGTGGAAACACATAAGCCAGGTTGAAGGACCAAGGCGCTGCTAGAGCATCTATTAGTGTTGCCTTGGGGTCCCTGGACCTGGATCCGTAACAAGGAAGCTTGGCGTTCTGGCGAGATGCCATGAGATCCAGTTCTGGTTTGCCCCAACGATGAACCAATTGTGCAAACACCTTCGGATGGAGTTCCCACTCCCCCGGATGAAAAGTCTGTCGACTTAGAAAATCCGCCTCCCAGTTTTCTACACCTGGGATATGGATAGCTGATAGGTGGCAAGAGTGAATCTCCGCCCAGCGAATTATCTTTGAGACTTCTAACATCGCTAGGGAACTCCTTGTTCACCCTTGATGGTTGATGTAAGCCACAGTCGTGATGTTGTCCGACTGAAATCTGATTAACCTCATTTTCGCTAGCTGAGGCCAAGCCTGAAGAGCATTGAATATCGCTCTTAGTTCCAGAATGTTTATTGGAAGGAGTGACTCCTCCTGAGTCCACGATCCCTGAGCCTTCAGGGAGTTCCAGACTGCACCCCAACCTAGAAGGCTGGCATCTGTCGTTACAATTGTCCAATCTGGCCTGCGAAAGGTCATACCTTTGGACAGATGGACCTGAGATAGCCACCAGAGAAGAGAATCCCTGGTCTCTTGATCCAGATTTAGTAGAGGGGACAAATCTGTGTAATCCCCATTCCACTGACTGAGCATGCAGAGTTGCAGCGCTCTGAGATGTAGGCATGCAAATGGCACTATGTCCATTGCCGCTACCATTAAGCCGATTACTTCCATGCACTGAGCCACCGAAGGGCGAGGAATGGAATAAAGAACACGGCAGGAATTTAGAAGTTTTGATAACCTGGACTCCGTCAGGTAAATTTTCATTTCTACAGAATCTATCAGAGTCCCTAGGAAGGAAACTCTTGTGAGGGGGGATAGAGAACTCTTTTCCTTGTTCACCTTCCACCCATGCGACCTCAGAAATGCCAACACTATGTCTGTATGAGACTTGGCAATTTGGAAGTTTGACGCCTGAATCAGGATGTCGTCTAAATAAAGGGCCACTGCTATGCCCCACGGCCTTAGGACCGCCAGAAGCGACCCCAGAACCTTCGTAAAAATTCTTGGGGCTGTAGCTAACCCAAAGGGAAGAGCTACAAACTGGTAATGCCTGTCTAGGAAGGCAAACCCGAGAAACCAATGATGATCTTTGTGTATCGGAATGTGAAGATAAGCATCCTTTAAATCCACTGTAGTCATGTATTGACCCTCCTGGATCATAGGTAGGATGGTACGAATAGTCTCCATCTTGAATGATGGAACTCTGAGGAATTTGTTTAAGATCTTTAGATCCAAAATTGGTCTGAAGGTTCCCTCTCTTTTGGGAAATACAAACAGGTTTGAGTAAAATCCCTGTCCCTGTTCCTCCTTTGGAACTGGATGGATCACTCCCATAACTAGGAGGTCTTGTACACAGTGTAAGAATGCCTCTCTCTTTATCTGGTTTGCAGATAATTGTGAAAGGTGAAATCTTCCTTTTGGGGGGGGGAAGCCTTGAAGTCCAGAAGATATCCCTGGGATATAATTTCCAACGCCCAGGGATCCTGGACATCTCTTGCCCACGCCTGGGCGAAGAGCGAAAGTCTGCCCCCTACTAGATCCGTTACCGGAGGAAGTTGATGCCGCACTTGCCTTGAAGTTTCGAAAGGCACGAAAATTAGACTGTTTGGCCCTTGATTTGGACCTATCCTGAGGAAGGGCATGACCTTTTCCTCCAGTGATATCAGCAATAATCTCCTTCAAACCAGGCCCGAATAGGGTCTGCCCCTTGAAGGGAATGTTAAGCAGCTTAGACTTTGAAGTAACGTCAGCTGACCATGATTTAAGCCATAGCGCTCTGCACGCCTGGATAGCAAAACCAGAATTCTTAGCCGTTAGTTTAGTCAAATGAACAATGGCATCAGAAACAAAAGAATTGGCTAGCTTAAGTGCTCTAAGCTTGTCAAGTATGTCATCCAAACCAGAACGCCGCAGCAGCAGTGACAGGAGCAATGCATGCAAGGGGCTGTAGGATAAAACCTTGTTGAATAAACATTTTCTTAAGGTAACCCTCTAACTTTTTATCCATTGGATCTAAGAAAGCACAACTGTCCTTGACAGGGATAGTAGTACGCTTTGCTAGAGTAGAAACTGCTCCCTCCACCTTAGGAACTGTCTGCCATAAGTCCTGTGTGGTGGCGTCTATTGGAAACATTTTTCTAAAAATAGGAGGGGGGAGAGAACGACACACCTGGTCTATCCCATTCCTTAGTAATAATTTCTGTAAACCTTTTAGGTATTGGAAAAACATAAGTGCACACCGGCACTGCATAGTATTTATCCAGTCTACACAATTTCTCTGGCACTGCAATTGTATCACAGTCATTCAGAGAAGCTAAAACCTCCCTGAGTAACACGCGCAGGTGTTCAAGCTTAAATTTAAATGTAGAAATATCAGAATCAGGTTGCATCATCTTCCCTGAGTCAGAAACATCACCCACAGAAAGAAGCTCTCCTTCTTCAGCTTCTGCATATTGTGAGGCAGTATCAGACATAGCTCTTAAAGCGTCAGTATGCTCTGTATTTCGTCGAACTCCAGAGCTATCTCACTTTCCTCTAAATTCAGGTAGTCTGGCTAATACCGCTGACAGTGTATTATCCATGACTGCCGCCATGTCTTGTAAAGTAAACGCTATGGGCGCCCTAGATGTACTTGGCGCCATTTGAGCATGAGTCCCTTGAGCGGGAGTCAAAGGATCTGACACATGGGGAGAGTTAGTCGGCATAACAGCTGTTTGCACCTCTCCATTGGTGTTCCGGCTTCCCAAACGACTTACAGCTGATTCAAGCTACACCTGTCTTCACTAATCCATAGGTTTCCCGGGTGAAACCTCCAGCGTACTGACTGCTGGTTCTGAATGTCAGCCTGCCTGCACGCACCTTGTTGGTTCAAGGTGCCACTCCACTTGTGAGTATATTTCCTATACTTTATTTCTCAGTTGATGTTAACTGATTCACACTATGTTGGCGCCCGTTGTTGCTTTTGTATTCTCCCTCGTCAGATTCCTCTGGTGATACATTTTTTAAAGAATATGATCTTTATTGCTTAAAGTGAAATCAGTACATTTGGTACACATTCTAAGAGGGGGTTCCACCATGGCTTTTAAACATAATGAACAAGGAGTTTCTTCTATGTCAGACATGTTTGTATAGACTAGCAATGAGACTAGCAAGCTTGGAAAAAAGCAAATATAAGAAACGGTACTGTGCCTTTAAGAGAAACAAATTTTGTCAGAATTTGAAAAACAGTGAAAAAAGGCAGTAAATCAAACGAAATTTTTAGTGTGTATAATAAGCTAACAGAGCATTGCACCCACTTGCAAATGGATGATTAACCCCTTAGTTAAAAAAACGGATAAAAAAACGATATAAACGTTTTTTTAACAGTCACACCAACTGCCACAGCCTTGCTGTGCGCCTACCTTCCCCAACAAACGATTTTGGAAAGCCTAAGAGCCCTTTAGAGATGTCCTATAGCATTCAGGGGACTCCAGGAGGAAGCTGGATGTCTCAGTCTGTAAAAGTTACTGCGCAAAAAAAAGCGCTAAATTAGGCCCCTCCCACTCATAGTAACAAGGTGGAAAGCCTCAGGAAACTGTTTCTAGGCAAATTTAAGCCAGCCATGTGGAAAAAACTAGGCCCCAATAAAGTTTTATCACCAAAGTATATATAAAAACGTTTAAACATGCCAGCAAACGTTTTATATTGTAAATATAAAAGAGTATTACCTCAGAAAGTAAGCATGATACCAGTCGCTATTAAATCACTGTATTCAGGTTTACCTTACACAAATTTGGTATCAGCAGCATTTTCTAGCATTCACATCTTCTAAAGAGTATTACCTCAGAAAGTAAGCATGATACCAGTCGCTATTAAATCACTGTATTCAGGTTTACCTTACACAAATTTGGTATCAGCAGCATTTTCTAGCATTCACATCTTCTAGAAAAAATCTTAACTGCACATACCTCATAGCAGGATAACCTGCACGCCATTCCCCCGCTGAAGTTACCTCTCTCTTCAGTCATGTGTGAGAACAGCGATGGATCTTAGTTACAACCTGCTAAGATCATAGAAATCACAGGCAGATTCTTCTATTTTTCTACCTGGGACAAAATAGTACAACTCCGGTACCATTTAAAAATAACAAACTTTTGATAGAAGCAAGATAACAGCTACATTTCACCACTTTCCTCTTACTACCTCCATACTTGTTGAGAGTTGCAAGAGAATGACTGGATATGGCAGTTAAGGGAGGAGCTATATAGAAGCTCTGCTGTGGGTGATCCTCTTGCAACTTCCTGTTGGGAAGGAGAATATCCCACAAGTAATGGATGATCCGTGGACTGGATACACCTTACAAGAGAAACGTCTGTCATAAACACGAGAGTCAAAAATGACGCAACTACGTGACAAATGTCAATCTCGCGCCAAAAAAGTCTTCCGCCAAAAATGACGCAATAAATTCTAGCATTTTTTGCACCCGCGAGCCTAACAGCCCGCAATTTAAAGGAAAAAAGTCAATTGAAACTTTTAGGTAAGAAAAATATTTCATTCATATACATTTTCCCAAAAAATGAAACGGACAGTCTGAAAGAAGGAAAATAAACTGATTGACCTGAATCATGGCAAATATAAGTATAAAACATATATTTAGAACTTTACATATAAAGTGCCAAACCATAGCTGAGAGTGTCATAAATAAAATAAGACTTACTTACCCAAAGACACTCATCTACATAAAGTAGATAGCCAAAACAGTACTGAAACGAGAATCAGTAGAGGTAATGGTATATAAGAGTATATCGTCGATCTGAAAAGGGAGGTAGGAGAAGAAATCTCTACGACCGATAACAGAAAACCTATGAAATAGATCCCCTAGAGGAAGACCATGGTATTCAAATAGGCAATACTCTCTTCACATCCCTCTGACATTCACTGCACTCTGAGAGGAAAACCGGGCTTCAACCTGCTGCGAAGCGCATATCAACGTAGAAATCTAGCACAAACTTACTTCACCACCTCCATGGGAGGAAAAGTTTGTAAAACTGAATTGTGGGTTTGGTGAGGGGTGTATTTATAGGCATTTTGAGGTTTGGGAAACTTTGCCCCTCCTGGTAGGAATGTATATCCCATACGTCACTAGCTCATGGACTCTTGCCAAGTACATGAAAGAAAAGTTAACCCCTAAACCGCCATCACTTTGATCAAATCAGCCAATAGGATGTAAACAGCTCTCATCCTATTGGCTGACTTCAAATTAGCCAATAGGAATGGATTTTTGTTTGGCTTTTTTTTATTTTTCATGGGCTGAAAAAGGGCTGAAAAAGAGCTGAATGCCCTTTTAAGGGCGATGCCCATACAAATTCCCTTTTCGGGGCAATGGGTTTATTAGTTTTTTTTTTTATTTTGGTCGTTTGGAGGGTTGTAATGTTAGGGGTAATTTGTTTATTTTTTTTGTCAAAAGAACTGTTAACTTCAGGGCAATGCCCTACAAAAGGCCATTTTGAGGGCTATTGGTAATTTATAAATTAGTTTTTTTTTATTTTGGGGTGGGAGTATAGGAATAACTTTTTATTTTTGATAATTTCGTTTGTTATTTTCTGTAATGGTAGTTTTTTTATGTAATGTTAGGTTGTTATGTAAATTAGTTTTTTTATTTTTTGTAACTTTTTAAATATTTAATATAGTTAGTATTTGTTCAATTTAATTTCAATGCATTTTAATTGGGATTAAGTAAGAGGTGTTAGGTTAGGGGGCTTAGTTTTTAGTTTAATACTTTGTGTTGTGGGGGGATAGTGGTATAGGGGTTAATAGGTTAATTAGATACTTTGAGTTGTGGGGGGGATAGTGGTATAGGGGTTAATAGGTTAATTAGGAAATTTGCGTTGTGGGGTTGGCAGTTTAGGGGTTAATGGGTTAAATAGGTCGTTTGCATTGTGGGAGTGGCGGTTTAGGGGTTAATACATTTTATTAGTAATTGCGATGTGGGAGGATGGCAGATTAGAGTTTAATATGTTTATTTAGAATATGTGATGGGGGGGGATAGTGGTTTAGAGGTTTTGAATTTCGTTTTGACGTTTATTTTTTTTGTCTGGTTTAGATTTTTGCGTACAAATTCAACATTTTTTTTGTTTTGTGTGCAATATGATATACTGGTGTAAGATACTGGTGACAACAGAAATGTTTAGTTGCGCACATTTCTGAACCTCGCCAGTTTTTCAGACTTACGGTAGTTTATCATAAGGAGGCACATGTTATGTGATACACCCAATGTGCAAGGTGAACTTACGGGCGACATGGGTTTCAGCAGTTGCGCAAAAACTTACGCCACATATGTAATCTCACCCAAAATCGTTAAGGTTGACAGCCAGCAGTATCATTTTTAGGGGAGGTGACACAGACACACAAGCGAGAGCATTAAAAAGAGAGGGAACGCCGTGGGATCTCCAGAACGAGTACTGCAGGGCAAGCGGAAGAAGCACGGTGCAGGGACACGCAGAAGTGAGGACATGCAGGAGTGAGACTGCATGGGAGCGGGGAGGAGTTCCCTAGAGGTGCGCAAACTAATTATGTCTGCCTACAATGTAGGCCTCAGGCTCAACTGTAGAGAACCCTATACTTCATAGTGTGTTAACATTATGTACACAGTGCCTCACTACCAGGGCCGCCATCAGGGGGTGACAGGGGTGACTCCTGTCAGGGGCCCAATGAGCCAGGGGGGCCCCATGAGGCAAGAACTAAAAAAAAAAAAAAAAAAAAAAAAAAAAAATTTTTTTTTTTTTAATTTTGGCAGCCACCAGTGGGTACTACAGCAGAGTGCTAATTTATCATGGGGAATTTTATTACAAGTAGTAAAGTATTAGCATTTGAGAGGATTTCTTAGTTTGCACTAAACCACTATGCTCAGTGTGAGACAGACTTGGCACTTTGTACAGTGTGTGCCTGAGTCAGACGGCAGATCACTTTCATTTGAAGAGGAGGTAGGACTTACTTAGCAAATGTTTTTTATTTCATTGTGCAATTTTGGATTGTAACTTCAGTGTGGTAGTAGTTGTATGGTGGGGCCAGGGGTCCATAAAAACATTTTTTTTTTAGCAGCAGTGTATTTATGATTATTTGACAATGCTGTAGAAATTCTATATTTAAAACCATGCAGAAATGTTTCCTCCTCAATACACAAATGGTAGATGCCCTTTTGGCAGATATGCATTTTATATATATATATATATATATATATATATATATATATATATATATATATATATATATATATATTACATTCCAGTTTACTGCCCCTTTATGCAAGGACTTTCCAGATGCAAGGAGGCTTTTTATCTAAGATTTTTACATCTGCATAAAATTTTATACTCTCAGACTAAGATTGCTTAGTGTTTGAAATGAGACAGGTTAACTTAAAACTGTTCAGTTTACACTACACCTGAATGTTTTGAAATACATACCAACAAGCCTAAATCCTGCATTTAACCAGATCTAATGGTATGAGTACCACAGCTTATTGTCCCACCAAGACCATATAGAGTACAGCATTTTCAAAATCCACAAGTACAGCTGACAGATGGGAAAATTTGTACACTATATTTGAAGTGGTGCTCTTGGTTGGGGAAAATGGGAAAAAAACAAACAAACATATGTCAACCTTTTAAAGGTACTTTTCTTCATCTAGCCATCTACCCAGCTCATTAATGTACAATTTTGAATTCACAGAATTATTTTTGTTTGCATGTTTACAAATATGATTCTTTAAAAAGTGATCTCTTAATTTCTGCATTTTTTTTATCATGCATGTCACACACTGTTGATTTAGGGGATGCAAGGTGCATAAATGTTTCCTCCTGTGAGTGTTTCTGTGGGTGTATGTGTTTATGTATTTGTGCTTTGGTTTGTGTCTCTATGTGTATGTATTTTGTATCTGTGGGTCTCTCTGTGAGGGTGGGTGTGTATGTCTTTGTGCATTTTCTGTGGAATTCTGTGAGGGTGTGTGCATATGTCTTTGAGCTTTTTCTATGGGTGTTTCTGTGAGGGTGTTTGTGTGTATGTATGTATGTCTGTATGTCTGTGTTTTCTGTGGATGTCTCAGTGAGGGTGTGTGTATGTATGTCTTTCTGTGTTTTTCATGTGGTTGTCTCTCTGTGTGTGTGTGTGTGTGTATGTCTTTGTGTGTTTTCTGTGGATGTCTCTGTGTGTATGTGTGTATATGTCTTTGTGTGTTTTCTGAGGCTGTCTCTGTCAGTGTTTCCTTGGGTGTATGTGCAAGTTTGGGTTTGTGTGTGTGTGTCCATTGTCTGTTCCTTTTTAGGACATTTTGACCTTACTACTAATTATGCACATCTTTCTACAGACTTTGAGACTAACAAGACCTTTCCGGAAGTAACCACTCCACCATTTAACCTTTAAATTATTGTTTAGGCAGTTCAGGGCCCTTCCTTTCAGCCACTACATGCTGTTGTCATAATTTAGTTATCATCTTCCTTTACAAAAAGATAATCAGAACTCCATATTTTGTTTTCTAAATCTCCTTTTTTTACAAAACTGTAGTTTACCTCATTACTTGTCAGGTCAATGTAAACAAGTGCTAAGTGTCTGTTTGGGTTTCTTTGCATGTCTGCTAGAGTGTCTATATGTGAATCCTTATGTGTGAGTGTGTTTGTGTGTTTCAGTCTATGAGTGTGTCTGTGTGTGTGTATGTTACTACCTTAACAACATTTCCAAGTTTAAATAGACAATTAAGAATAAAGTGCATATACGTTTTAGTCAATTGGTCAAAAATTGCACATGTCAAAGGAGGGGGGGGGGGGGCCCTGATCAATGGTTGAGTCAGGGGCCCCAAAATTTCTAGTGGCGGCCCTGCTCACTACAGATGGACAGGCCCTTCCCTCGCACGCTGGAGTGTGTAATGATACGTATGGGCAGTGAACTAACTGTGTCCGCTGCCTGTATCCCGCAAAGACAGACAGGTTCACCTTTTAGAACATGGAACCCTATATGGCAGTAGATTTGCAAGAATGATTTTAACAATGTTAAACAATTGCAAAAACACTAGTGTTATGCATTGCTCCGGAAACATGCTCGGTACTTTTACCTAGCTTTACTCTTCAATTAAGAATACCAAGAGAACAAAGTACATTTGATAACAGAAGTAAATTGGAAACTTTTTAAAATTGTATGCTCACTCATTTTGAGTTTGGTTTCCCTTTAATAAGAAGTACATATAAAAAAAAGAATTAAAAAAAAAAGACCAAAACCGCTGTATAAATTGGAATAAAAACAAAAAATAAATACATAGTAATAAAAATTCCAAACATTAGGAACAAGATATACAGCTAAACACAAAACAATATAATAAATGATATAAGTTTGGGTGGGTTCCTTAGGGTAAATATTTTTTCTGGTATCTTGTTTGTTTGGTCACTAAAGCTATTATAATCTGAATTTTATGACAAGACATGAGGCATTTCGCATTTTAATGCTGAGAAATGACAAGGCAGAAGGCATTTTGCATTTTAATGTTTAGAAGTGAAAGGAAGAGAAGCGTGAGAAATAGGTTTAAAGTAGAAATTTAATGTAGACATTTTTAAAAGTAGAAACATTAGACCATTCTGCTGTAACGAAAATGTCATTTAAGAAGCTTCTTTCTATATTGGCGTTTGAGGAGAAGTGCGCCGCAAAGCTGGACTCTAAACCTGCTACTGACTTCAGCTATTTAATCCAACATGCCAAATTAACTAGAGCATGTGGAGTGGTTTGAAGATAAATATGGGTAGAATAAAGGGAGATGTTAGATTTTGTACATATTTATAATGAGACATCTTCTTTAGGGGCAAATTTAAATATTAAAGGGACAAGAGACTCCTATTTTTTTCTTTCAGATAGAGAATACAATTTTAAACAACTTTCCAATTTACTTCTATTATCTAATTTGCTTAATTCGATAGGCAATGAACCAATATGGGCCAGATAGTGATATCGGGTTTATCACAGAGTTCTTGTGCTTTGGATGTAGCGCTCATATTACAAGTTGCTTGAGCACAATTTAATTGAAAGCGAGTCAGGATAGTGTTACCTCAGAGCTGTGGTTAACTGTTTTGCAAAACAAAAAAGTGTATCAAAACACATCAAAAATACATTGAAAAGTACAGTTACACTCATAATAACACTATCTAATAAAATGTATTTAAAAAAAATATTGCACAAAAAAGTTGTAAGGGCTCAAATATATGAGGTCTCAGGTGTTAGGGGGAAAAAAAGCTGAAAGAGGCTTTAACAGACATACATACAAATACGTATCTAAATATGTATGTGTGTGTGTGTGTGTATATATATATATATATATATATATATATATATATATATATATATATAGATATATATATAGATATATATATATATTTATTTAAATGTGTGTACATATGTATTTATCTATTTATATGTGTATATATGTATTCACAGACATATATACACATACATACATATGAAGACATAGATATAAGGGCATAGTAGCACTTTGCAGTCAAGTAGATGAAAACATGAAAAATCATATTTTGCAATATTCATATTTAATAATGTTTTAACTATGTATTTACTGTAAATATTTCACATTCCAATGTTCTGTACATAGCGGAATATGTTCTAAGTATTTTTAAATATATATATATATATATATATATATATATATATGTATATACATATATGCCATGATACCCAACAAGAACTGGAAATAAATCAATAAGCAGCAGCTACCGCTAGGAAACACAGGGTCTCTTCCTGGATGCGCAAGTCAACCTCCCTTAGTCACGTGATCTTATGACACATGTAATATACAATTGGAAGAAGATTCTACCATCCCCAAGAAGCAGGAGGGGCTTTTGGAGATCCTCAGGAGTTATCCTCCTTATGGTGCGGCACTTACCTCATAAGATTGGGGTTAAGGAAAGTAAGTAGGAACCCCGATGGGGACTGACACTCTTCACTCTTATTAACTTCGGATTATTCAAATGGACACTGTCATTTTAATAACATTTTAATAATATATTATTTTATGCTTTCAACAAACTGGACAGTTGTTTATATCTATTAGGAGCATAACTACCTTTCATATAGGTTTTTTGAATATTATCTTGGTGTATATATTTATATACACGTTTGTCTATAACATATGATAGACAATTTGTATATGGGTATTTGTTAAATCAATTAACCAGAGAACTTAAGTATTTTCTAACATAGCGCTCTACCCCCGCTTGCAATACATATAAATAAACCGAAAATTCAGGAAGCCCTTGGCTGAAAAAATTGAAACTAAACAGAAAAAAAAATAACTTTTTTTTTCTTTTTTAACTACAGTGTGTGTGTAGTGGATGCAGTGTGTGTAGTGGATTCAGTGTGTGTGTGTGTGTGTGTGTAGTTGGTGTGTATGTAGTGGATGCAGTGTGTGTGTGTGTGTAGTGGATTCAGTGTGTTTGTGTAGTAGATGCAGTGTGTGTGTGTGTAGTCGGTATGTATGTAGTGGATGCAGTGTGTGTGTGTGTGTGTGTGTGTGTGTGTGTGTGTGTGTAGTGGATGCAGTGTGTGTGTGTGTGTGTGTGTGTGTGTGTAGTGGGTGTGTATGTAGTGGATGCAGTGTGTGTGTAGTGGGTGTGTATGTAGTGGATGCAGTGTGTGTGTGTGTGTGTGTAGTCGGTGTGTATGTAGTGGATGCAGTGTGTGTGTAGTCGGTGTGTATGTATTGGATGCAGTGTGTGTGTAGTCGGTGTGTATGTAGTGGATGCAGTGTGTGTGTGTGTGTGTGTGTGTAGTGGGTGTGTATGTAGTGGATGCAGTGTGTGTGTAGTGGATGTGTATGTAGTGGATGCAGTGTGTGTGTTTGTGTGTAGTGGGTGTGTATGTAGTGGATGCAGTGTGTGTGTTTGTGTGTAGTGGGTGTGTATGTAGTGGATGCAGTGTGTGTGTTTGTGTGTAGTGGGTGTGTATGTAGTGGATGCAGTGTGTGTGTGTGTAGTGGGTGTGTATGTAGTGGATGCAGTGTGTGTGTGTGTGTAGTGGGTGTGTATGTAGTGGATGCAGTGTGTGTGTGTAGTGGGTGTGTATGTAGTGGATGCAGTGTGTGTGTAGTGGGTGTGTATGTAGTGGATGCAGTGTGTGTGTGTGTGTGTATAGTCTGTGTGTATGTAGTGGATGCAGTGTGTGTGTAGTCGGTGTGTATGTAGTGGATGCAGTGTGTGTGTGTAGTCGGTGTGGATGCAGTGTGTGTGTAGTCAGTGTGTATGTAGTGGATGCAGTGTGTGTGTGTGTATGTAGTGGATGCAGTGTGTGTGTGTGTGTGTATGTAGTGGATGCAGTGTGTGTGTGTATGTAGTGGATGCAGTGTGTGTGTGTGTGTGTGTGTGTGTGTATGTAGTGGATGCAGTGTGTGTGTGTAGTGGGTGTGTATGTAGTGTATGCAGTGTGTGTGTGTAGTGGGTGTGTATGTAGTGGATGCAGTGTGTGTGTAGTGGGTGTGTATGTAGTGGATGCAGTGGGTGTGTAGTCGGTGTGTATGTAGTGGATGCAGTGGGTGTGTAGTCGGTGTGTATGTAGTGGATGCAGTGTGTGTGTGTAGTGGGTGTGTATGTAGTGGATGTGTATGTAGTCGGTGTGTATGTAGTGGATGCAGTGTGTGTGTGTAGTCGGTGTGTATGTAGTGGATGTAGTGTGTGTATGTAGTGGATGCAGTGTGTGTGTGTGTGTGTGTGTGTAGTCGGTGTGTATGTAGTGGATGCAGTGTGTGTGTGTGTAGTGGATGCAGTGTGTGTGTGTGTGTGTGTGCAGTGGGTGTGTGTATGTAGTGGATGCAGTGTGTGTGTATTTAGTGGATGTAGTGTGTGTAGTGTGTGTAGTGGATGCAGTGAGGGGTAGTTATCAAGCCGTCTACTTTACCTGCCTTCGACGGTTCAATACGCCCGCCTAAGCTCGCCTACCATCGCCGCCACGGACCTGCAAAATTTCGCCTAAGTTATCAAAAAAGCTGTCAAAAAGCCGCGCACCAAGTACGGGGCGACGAGCAGCGGATTGTGATAGTTATCACTCATCTGATCTCGCTGCTCTTCAGCTTTTTGACAGCTTTCTTGCTAGCCTGTCACTAAGCACCCACACTAAACTACACTGTTCTACCCCCTATAACGGCGCCCCCCGCAGCTCAAAGTTATTAACCCCTAAACCGCCACAACTCTTATAAATGTATTAACCCCTAACCCTAAATAGTTAATAACTATTTAATAGCTACCTAGCTAAAATAAAGAGAAATCTACCTGTAACATAAAAACTGACCTAAGTTACAATTACACCTAACACTACACTATAATTAAATAAATTATTCCTATTTAAAACTAAATACTTACCTGTAAAATAAACCCTAAGATAGCTACAATATAATTAATAATTACATTGTAGCTATCTTAGGATTTATATTTATTTTACAGGTAACTTTGTATTTATTTTAGCTAGTAGAATAGTTATTAAATAGTTATTAACTATTTAATAACTACCTAGCTAAAAGAAATACAAAATTACCTGTAAAATAAATCCTAACCTAAGTTACAATTAAACCTAACACTACACTATCATTAAATTAATTAAATAAATTACCTACAAATACCTACAATTAAATACAGCCGACCATCGATGGAACCAAAGAGGAGATCCGGAGCGGCAGAAGTCATCATCCAAGGCGCGCTGAAGAAGTCTTCCATCCGATGAAGTCAACATCTAGGCGGCACTGAAGAAGTCTTCCATCCGGGCGATGTCATTTTCCAAGCGGCGTCTTCAATCTTCATCCATCCGGAGTGGAGCCATCTTCAGACGAGCCGACGTGGAGCCATCCTCTTCTTCCCGATGACTACCGACGAATGGATATACCTTTAAGGGACATCATCCAAGATGGCGTCCCTTCAATTCCGATTGGCTGATAGGAATTAAGGTCGGAACAGCCAATAGAATGCGAGCTCAATCAGATTGGCTGATTGGATCAGCCAATCAGATTAAACTTCAATCTGATTGGCTGATTCAATCAGTCAATAAGATTTTTCCTACCTTAATTCCGATTGGCTGATAGAATCCTATCAGTCAATCGGAATTGAAGGGACACCATCTTGGATGACGTCCCTTAAAGGAATATCCATTCGTCGGTAGTCGTCGGAAAGAAGAGGATGGCTCCGCTCCAGACTTCTTCAGCGCCGCCTGGATGATGACTTCATCGGATGGAAGATTTCTTCAGCGCCCCTTGGATGATGACTTCTGCCGCTCCGGATCTCCTCTTCGGTTCCATCGATGGTCGGCTGGCTGAAGACAACTCAAGGTAGGATGATCTTCAGGGGGGTAATGTTAGGTTTATTTAAGGGGGGTTTGGGTTAGATTAGGGGTATGTGGGTGGTGGGTTTTAATGTTGGGGGGGTTGTATTTTTCTTTTACAGGCAAAAGAGCAGAATTCTTTGGGGCATTCCCCGCAAAAGGCCCTTTTAAGGTAAAAGAGCTTTGAACTTTTTAATTTAGAATAGGGTAGGGAATTTTTTTTATTTTGGGGGGCTTTGTTATTTTATTAGGGGGCTTAGATTAGGTGTAAGTAGCTTAAAATTGTTGTAATATTTTTTAAATGTTTGTAACTTTTTATTTTTATTTTTTGTACTTTAGTTAGTTTATGTAATTGTATTTAATTGTAGTTAATTGTAGTTAATTTATTTAATTAATTTAATGATAGTGTAGTGTTAGGTTTAATTGTAACTTAGGTTAGGATTTATTTTACAGGTAATTTTGTATTTCTTTTAGCTAGGTAGTTATTAAATAGTTAACTATTTAATAACTATTCTAACTAGCTAAAATAAATACAAAGTTACCTGTAAAATAAATATAAATCCTAAGATAGCTACAATATAATTATTATTTATATTGTAGCTATATTAGGGTTTATTTTAAAGGTAAGTATTTAGTTTTTTTTTTTTAATTAATAATTACATTGTAGCTATTTTAGGATTTATATTTATTTTACAGGTAACTTTGTATTTATTTTAGCTAGTTAGAATAGTTATTAAATAGTTATTAACTATTTAATAACTACCTAGCTAAAAGAAATACATGGATGATGACTTCATCGGATGGAAGATTTCTTCAGCGCCCCTTGGATGATGACTTCTGCCGCTCCGGATCTCCTCTTCGGTTCCATCGATGGTCGGCTGGCTGAAGACAACTCAAGGTAGGATGATCTTCAGGGGGGTAATGTTAGGTTTATTTAAGGGGGTTTGGGTTAGATTAGGGGTATGTGGGTGGTGGGTTTTAATGTTGGGGGGGTTGTATTTTTCTTTTACAGGCAAAAGAGCAGAATTCTTTGGGGCATGCCCCGCAAAAGGCCCTTTTAAGGGCTAGTAAGGTAAAAGAGCTTTGAACTTTTTCATTTAGAATAGGGTAGGGAATTTTTTTATTTTGGGGGGCTTTGTTATTTTATTAGGGGGCTTAGAATAGGTGTAAGTAGCTTAAAATTGTTGTAATATTTTTTTAAATGTTTGTAACTTATTTTTTTTATTTTTTGTAACTTAGCTTTTTTTATTTTTTGTACTTTAGTTAGTTTATGTAATTGTATTTAATTGTAGTTAATTGTAGTTAATTTATTTAATTAATTTAATGATAGTGTAGTGTTAGGTTTAATTGTAACTTAGGTTAGGATTTATTTTACAGGTAATTTTGTATTTCTTTTAGCTAGGTAGTTATTAAATAGTTAATAACTATTTAATAACTATTCTAACTAGCTAAAATAAATACAAAGTTACCTGTAAAATAAATATAAATCCTAAGATAGCTACAATATAATTATTATTTATATTGTAGCTATATTAGGGTTTATTTTAAAGGTAAGTATTTAGTTTTTTTGTTTTTTTTTTATTTCAAAAAGGCTTTATTAAGAAAATAAAACAAACACGTTACAGAATGACATGCCACAAACCATTACAAGGTATGGTAAAAGATAAGCAAAGGAAAAATCTGTTATCTAACAGGAAAGTAACCCATATGTATATCTGACTTTTATAAGGCATACATTCTATTTAGTTAGGTATTCTCATCATACCATTAAGGTAACCTTTTATAATAGGTTAAATTTACAAACTCAAAAAATTACTCAAGATTAAAATTAAAGTTACCTAACGACCATTCCTACAAATGAAAAAATAAAGGAAGGAGAGGGAATGGGGGGGGGAGAGGGGGGGAGGTGAGAGACGGAGGGGAAAATATCCGACTGGGCTATGGACCTACATGTTGATTGACTTAGTATTCTAGGGTGGTTTGTGCGGAGAATGGAGGAGTGAATGCCAATAAAACTGAATGTTGTGATAGAGCGTCAGGCTACCGTTTTTGTAATAATAATATTCCTCTATTGAGAGGAGTTCAGACGTGTTGGTTAACCAATCCTGCACCGTAGGCACCTCTAAGGATTTCCACTTGCGGACAATAAGCAGTCTGTAAGTATTTAGTTTTAAATAGGATTAATTTATTTAATAAGAGAAATATTATTTAGATTTATTTAATTAATATTTAAGTTAGGGGGTGTTAGGGTTAGGCTTAGGGGTTAATAATTTTATTACAGTGGCGGCGGTGTGTGGGGGGCAGGATAGGGGTTAATAAATGTATTATAGGTGGCGATGGTGTGGGGGGGCAGATTAGGGGTTAATAAGTTTAATATAGGTTGCGGCGGGGTCCGGGAGCGGCGGTTTAGGGGTTAATACATATATTATAGTTGCGGCGGGGACCGGGAGCGGCGGTTTAGGGGTTAATCAGTTTATTAGAGTGGCGGTGGGCTCCGGGAGCGGCGGTTTAGGGGGTAATAACTTTATTTAGTTGCGGCGGTGAGGGGGGGCAGATTAGGGGTGTTTAGACTCGGGGTACATGTTAGGGTGTTAGGTGTAGACAGCTCCCATAGGAATCAATGGGATGTCTGGCAGCAGCGAACATGAACTTTCGCTATGGTCAGACTCCCATTGATTCCAGGTACGCTGGGCCGGAAAAGTGCCGAGCGTACCTGCTAGTTTTTTGATAACTAGCAAAAGTAGTCAGATTGTGCTGAACTTGTGTGCGGAACATCTGGAGTGACGTAAGAATCGATCTGTGTCGGACTGAGTCCGGCGGATCGAAGCTTACGTCACAAAATTTTACTTTTGACGGTATCTAGGGCTTGATAACTAAGGCGAATCAGCCTCGCCACAAATACGCTGCGGAATTCCAGCATATTTTAGGTTGACGGCTTGATAACTTCCCCCCATAGTGTGTGTGTGTGTAGTCGGTGTGTATGTAGTGGATGCAGTTAGAATATTTAATTTAAAGAGCCATAATAATGAAACAAAAAACATGTTAGGGTATGTTGTTATTTTAACACTAGCGACAGCTCAACTGTGTGTTTAACCCCCAGCAGGTCACTGCAGCTCCCAAGTTGTGCTTTAAGCGGGGTTTACTATTGTTAAAATTACATGTTCTAACAAATTAATATTTAATTAAATTATTATGGTCCTTAAAAAGTTTACTGTGATGTAAGAAACTGACTAGTGGGACTATAGTGAAGAGATGCAAATAAGAAATAGATAAAACTGAAAAAACTTAGGTACCACCAGTCTTCTGAATGAAGTGGGTGGTGTTATTGAAAATTTTGAAAACGTTATGAATCTTTCCCTTTAGAAAATTTATATTTTGAATTGGATAAATTAACTCTGTTACCACCACAAAAACATAATTTATTCTAACCTCATAAATTTATTTATTTTTTGACACGTTGAGTCCACGAATCATCTTAATTACTGTTGGGAATATCACTCATGACCAGCAGGAGAAAGTAACCTACAGCAAAATCTATTAAATACCACTCCCCCTACCCACAATCCCCAGTCATTCGACCAAAGGGAAAGGAGAAAAGGAAATATTCTAAGGTGCAGAGGTGCCTGAAGTTTATAGAAAAGCAAACTGTCTGAAAAACAGGGCAGGCCGTGGACTCACCGTGTCAAGAAATAAATAAATTTATCAGGTAAGAATAAATGATGTTTTCTTTCTAATGACACGGTGAGTCCACGGATCATCTTAATTACTGTTGGGAACCAATACCAAAGCTAGAGGACACTGATGATAAGGGAGGGACAAGACAGTTAACCTAACACAAGGCACCACTGCCTGAAGAACCTTTCTCCCAAAAGAAGCCTCTGCTGAAGAAAAAGTATCAAATTTGTAAAATTTAAAAAAAGTATGCAAAGATGACCAAGCTGCAGTCTTGCAAAGCTGATCTAGAGTAGCTCAATTTTTGAAAGTCCAAGAAGATGAAACAGCCCTCGTGGAATGAGCCGTGATTCTCTCAGGAGGCTGCTTTCCAGCAGTCCCATATGCCAAGCGAATAACACTCCTCAACCAACAAAAAAGTGAAGTAGCCGTAGCTTTCTTACCCTTACGCTTCCCAGAAAAGACAACAAAGAAGACTGGCGAAAATCCTTAGTCGTCTGCAAATAATATTTCAATGCACGAACCACATTCAGGTTGTGCGACAAACACTCCTTATGAGAAGAAGGATTAGGACACAAAGAAGGAACAACAATCTCTTGATTAAAATTCTTATCAGAAACAAACTTGGGAAGAAAACCCAAGGACAGTACGCAGAACTACCTTATCAGAGTGAAAAATAAGAAAAGGCGATTCATGCTGTAAGGCTGAAAGCTCCGAAACTCTTCGAGCTGAAGAAATAGCCACCAGAAACAAAACCTTCCAAGATAACATCTTAATATCCAAAGAATGCATAGGTTCAAACGGAGCCTGTTAAAGGACTCTAAGAACCAAATTAAGATTCCAAGGTGGAGTAGTAGACTTAAACACAGGCCGAATTCTAACCAAGGCCTGACAAAAAGAATGATCATCTGGCACATCCGCCAGGCGCTTGTGCAATAAAATAGATAAAGCAGAAATTGACCCTTCAGGGTACTAGCAGATAAACCTTTCTCCAAACCCTCCTGGAGAAAAGACAAAATCCTAGGAATCCTAACTCTACTCCACGAGAAACCTTTGGATTCACACCAATACAAATATTTACACCAAATCTTATAATAAATCTTCCTAGTCACAGGCTTACAAGCCTGAATCAGTCTCAATCACCGACTCAGAAAAACCACGCTTAGAAAGAATCAAGCATTCAATCTCCAAGCAGTCCGCTTCAGAGAAACGAGATTTGGATGAAGGCAGGGACCCTGCAGAAGCAGGTCCTTCCTTAATGGAAGACGCCAAGGTGGAAGGGAAGACATCTCCACCAGATACTGCGACGCCACGCCGGAGCAATGAGAATCACTGATGCCCTCTCTTGTTTGACCGAGCAATGACCTGAGGAAGAAGAGCAAACGGAGGGAACACATATGTCAGACTGAAAGTCCAAGGAACTGCCAGAGCATTATTATTATTATTATTATCATCATCAGGTATTTGTAGAGCGCCAACAGATTCTGCAGCGCTATAAACATAGTCGGTGTACAGGATAGCTTTTGTAGGGGTCAAGTGGGTAGAGGGCCCTCCCGAGAGTTTCACTGTTGTAGTCGGCTCTTATGAAGCGATCTGTAAACAGCTGGGCCCATAGACTTACAATCTAAGGGGTTCAAGGGGAAAGCAATGGCGTTAGGAAAGGTTAGTGTTGGTTGTATGCATCCCTGAATAGTAGAGTTTTTAGGGAGTGCTTGAAGCTGTTAAAACTAGGGGAGAGTCTTATGGAGTGAGGCAGGGAATTCCACAAGATGGGGGCCAGTCTGAAGAAGTCCTGTAAACGTGAATGTGAGGAAGTAACATGAGAGGAGAAGAGGAGGAGATCCTGAGCTGATCGAAGGGGACGGGAGGGAGAGTATCTTGTCAGGGTAAAGGTAAATGACATAATATATATATATATATATATATATATATATATATATATATATACTAATATATATACGTAAATGAAATAATATAAAAAGGATGTGTGTATATATATGAAGCCATCTATTTTATCAGATGTGCTGTAGAATAGAAATTCTGATGTCAGGATTTAATTCAAAACCCCCTACAAGATGAGAGCTGGGTGAATACACATTCATCAGGATTGGAAATCAGCATAGCCTTTTGAAGCACGACCCCTGCGGTGTGAGCACACAGACATTTTCCAAAAGGAACTGACTCAGTGACCATGCTCATTTGATTATATGCAGAGTTTTATGACTATGTCATTTGGCCTGCCCAATTTAATACAATCACTTAGAGGAATGTTGGGGAAGTAATTTTAACAGAAAACAGGATACAGGCCCATATATGAATTTCCTCCAAGGGAAATGCCGATCCGTCTGAAGAAATGTGAGAGATACAAACATTCTTCAAAGGAGCTGAAAATTGACAGCTGCCTGTTAAGTGTGTGGCTGATAACATCAGAATACACGTAACACAGACGTTGTGTCGGGGGTTAGAATAACACAGTGAAGACAAATGGCTTACATTATGATTTCAAAACAACTGTATATGTTTTAATGGACATGAGATGTGTGTGTATATATATATATGTAATGTATATATATATGTGTATGTTTTGAAAGCATGAATATCTTAGCCTCTGTGTGTTTAAGAACATGAATAGATGTTTATGGACCTGAAGAGAAGTGATTATTAACATTTATTTTTATTTCAGATCTACATAGACAGGATTCACTTGGAATACAGTACAATACTGAATTAAAAATTAGCTATTACTCACATATAAATGCCAGGATACCGATAAAATTGTAATGCATTTTAAGCTAATAATTAGCAGTATTAAAATACCTTAATATAACAAAATGTTAATAATATAACATATTTGGTATCAGAATAATCAGAAAAAATAACCTAATATTAATCATCTGTAATTGGGGTTATATATGATTAATGCAGAGAGTGTGATCTGATTAAATAACCATTTTATAAGAAAATAATCAACTTACTTAAAAATGTTTAGAAATGTGAAGGTGAATTTGTGTTGTTTGTAAAATGCTGCCACCTGGTGTTGCCATGAGAGAACTACAGCCAGAAAGCTTTTTGGCTGTTGGAAATGGGATATTCAGATTATCCAATAGAGGGACAAGGTTTCGAAGGGCCACCCATATTTCACACCAATGATTACACTAATAAGTTGATGCAGAAAGAGAGACACTGGTCTACAGAGTTTTGTAACTGACTGAAACTGTTTTGCGTGGGACACAGTCAAACTATAAAAACAAAGTGGGCCATATTTCTCCTATTCCATTGCAATTACACTTATTTTATATGAGGTGTGAAATTGGATCCGTTGCAAAAATTGGAAACTGGATTGCTGTTATTTGGGTGATGTATACAAAAGTTTTACTGTAAGATAAGTCATATGCATAGCCTTTACAGTTAATAGATTTAAAGAGCAGATTATACTTTTAAATCTGTATCTGATTTGCTAAGTAAATCATCTGTGCAAGTTCTGATATTGTAAGTTAATTCTGTATTAAGATAAATTGCAGTTAAATAGCAGAATATATATATATTATCCTATTGTTGAAAGAGCACAGTTTAGAATTGTATTGCTTGGATGTTAAAGGTTTTAGTCCCATTGTATTAAATAAATAAGGCTGAATTGTGAAGGTATATTTTTCTGGGTTTTGTAAGAAGGATAGCATATCTTAAGAGTTGGTTTTAACGCATATAAATTTTGTTTCATTTCCTTTTATTGCGAATATACTATAATATGTTTATGGATATTAACTAAATAAAAGAATTCAGATATTTATATTAATTGTATGGTCTAGTAGATGCATGGTTGATTAGGGTTTCAATTTTTAAGGAAAATTATTTTAAGATTGTGTTTATAACCCTGCCATAAACTTATATATTATTTGGATAGCACTACTAAGATTTTCATAAATATACTGACAATCTAGAGACAAGTTCTGAGATGTAGGGGGGAGCAGTGCAGTTGAGAGCTTTATATGTCAGGTTGAGGATTTTATGTTTAATCCTAGAGGAAGCCAGTGAAGGGATTGGCAGAGAGGTGCAGCAGATGAAGAGCGACGAGTAAGGAAGATGAGCCTGGCAGAGGCATTCATAATGGATTGTAAAGGAGCTATGCGGCAGCTAGGTAGACCAGAGAGGACGGAATTGCAGTAGTCGAGGCGGGAAAGGATGAGAGAGTGGATTAAAATCTTGGTTGTATCTTGTGTAAGGAAATGTCTAATTTTAGCAATGTTTTAAGGTGGAAGCGGCAGGCTTTAGCCAAGGACTGAATGTGAGGAGTGAAGGAAAGATCTGAGTCAAGTGTGACCCCAAGACATCGGGCGTGCGGGGTAGGGGTAATGATGGAATTATCAACAGTTATAGAAATTTTGGGGGTGGAGACATTGGAAGAAGGGGGAAAAAATAAGGAGTTCAGTTTTGGAGAGATTTAGCTTAAGGTAGTGAGAGGACATCCAAGATTAGATGTGAGAAAGACAGTTAGTGACACAGGTTAGTAAGGAAGGAGGAAGGTCTGGTGCAGAGAGGTAGATTTGGGTGTCATCAGCAAACAAATGGTATTGAAACCCATGGGACTTTATTAAGGAACCTAGTGATGACGTGTAGATTGAAAAGAGAAGGGGACCAAGGACAGAGCCTTGAGGTACCCCAACAGAAAGTGGTAACGGGGCAGAGGATGCTCCGGAGAAGGCTACACTAAATGTACGGTTAGTCAGATAGGAACAGAACCACAAGAGAGCTGTGTCACAGATGCCGAAGGATTGGAGGGTTTGGAGCAGAAGAGGGTGGTCAACAGTGTCAAAGGCTGCAGACAGGTCAAGGAGGATAAGCAGAGAGAAGTGGCCTTTGGATTTTGCTGTAAGTAGGTCATTGGTAACCTTGACAATTGCTGTTTCTGTAGAGTGATGGGAACGAAATCCAGATTGCAGTGGGTCAAGAAGAGAGTTTAGTGTAAGGAAATGGGATAGATGTGTGTAAACTAGCTTTTCGAGGAGCTTTGAGGCAAGAGGGAGTAGGGAAATAGGGCGGTAATTGGAAGGGGAGGTTGGGTCAAGGGAAGGTTTTTTTGAGAATAGGTGTGACCAGTGCATGTTTTAGAGATGAGGGAAATATACCAGTGCTGAGGGAGAGGTTGAAAATGTGTGTGAGTATGGGGGTGAGGGTAGAAGAGAGGGAGGGGAGTAGCTGTGAGGGGATGGGGTCGAGGGGACAGGTAGCGAGGTGGGAGGACAGTATAAGGGCAGAAACTTCATCCTCATTAACAGGGGCAAAAGAGCTGCATTTTTTGATATTTGGGTTTTGGGTGATCGTGAGCTTTTGAGGGGGTGGGAGATTAGAAGTATGTTGAGAGCTGATTTCACTTCTGATGGAGTCAATTTTGTTTTTGAAGTGGCTTGCAAGATCTTGAGCTGAGAGAGAGGTTGTGTTAGGAGGTGGGGTGGGCAGAGAAGAGTGTTGAACGTGGAGAACAGACGTTTAGGGTTAGAGGAAAGAGTAGAGATGAGATTAGAAAAATATTGTTGCTTATAAAGATTAAGGGCAGAATAGTAGGAGTTCAGGATGAACTTGTAGTGAAGAAAGTCAGCTGAACTCCGAGATTTCCTCCAATGTCGCTCAGCAGTATGGGAGCATCTGCGTAGGTATCGTGTCAGATGAGTATGCCAGGGCTGAGGATGAGAGTGTGGTTTCTGAGCTAAGGTTGGAGGGGCCAGAGTGTCAATGACCGATGTAAGGGTGGAATTAAACTGGCAGATAGATTGGTCAGGGCAGGAAAAGGAGGTGATGGATGAGAGGAGAGGTTTGAGAGAGCTAGCGAGCTGATGCAGATCTAGTGACTTAGTGCTTCTGTGAAGTTTGGTGTGAGGGGTAGAGGGAGGGGGAAGTTGTAGGTAGGGAAGTGATGTTGCAAGTTAGGAGATGATGGTCAGAGAGAAGAAAAGGGGAGTTTGTTAAATTTGAAAGAGTGCATCGATAGGTGAAAATCAGATCAAGGGAATGACCATCTTTGTGAGTGGGAGAGTCAGTCCATTGTGACAGGCCGAAAGAGGAAGTCAGTTGAAGAAGTTGTATTGCAGAGGAGGCATTGGGATTGTCAAGAGGGATGTTAAAGTCGCCAAGAATGAAGGCAGGGGTGTCTGAGGAAAGGAAATAAGGAAGCCAGGCAGCAAAGTGATCTAAAAATTGAGTTGGGGAGCCAGGGGGGCGGTATATGACTGCAACACGTATAGAGAGGGGAGAGAATAACCGAATCATGTGTGCTTCAAATGAAGAAAATGTGAGTGAAGAGAAGGGCTGCATTTGTTGGAAGGTGCAACGAGAGGAAAGTAAAAACATAATTTATGTAAGAACTTACCTGATAAATTCATTTCTTTCATATTAGCAAGAGTCCATGAGCTAGTGACGTATGGGATATACATTCCTACCAGGAGGAGCAAAGTTTCCCAAACCTCAAAATGCCTATAAATACACCCCTCACCACACCCACAAATCAGTTTAACGAATAGCCAAGAAGTGGGGTGATAAGAAAAAAAAGTGCGAAAGCATAAAAAATAAGGAAATGGAATAATTGTGCTTTATACAAAAAAATCATAACCACCACAAAAAAGGGTGGGCCTCATGGACTCTTGCTAATATGAAAGAAATGAATTTATCAGGTAAGTTCTTACATAAATTATGTTTTCTTTCATGTAATTAGCAAGAGTCCATGAGCTAGTGACGTATGGGATAATAAATACCCAAGATGTGGAACTTCCACGCAAGAGTCACTAGAGGGAGGGATAAAATAAAGACAGCCAATTCCGCTGAAAAATAATAATCAATCCTTATAATGAAAAAAACTGAAATTATAAGCAGAAGAATCAAACTGAAACAGCTGCCTGAAGTACTTTTCTACCAAAAACTGCTTCAGAAGAAGAAAACACATCAAAATGGTAGAATTTAGTAAAAGTATGCAAAGAAGACCAAGTGGCTGCTTTGCAAATCTGATCAACCGAAGCTTCATTCCTAAACGCCAGGAACTAGAAACAGACCTAGTAGAATGAGCTGTAATCCTTTGAGGCGGAGTTTTACCCGACTCGACATAAGCATGATGAATCAAAGATTTTAACCAAGATGCCAAAGAAATGGCAGAGGCCTTCTGACCTTTCCTGGAACCTGAAAAGATAACAAATAGTCCAGAAGTCTTTCGGAAATCTTTAGTAGCTTCAACATAATATTTCAAAGCTCTAACTACATCCAAAGAATGCAACGATCTTTCCTTAGAATTCTTAGGATTAGGACACAATGAAGGAACCACAATTTCTCTACTAATGTTTTTAGAGTTCACAACTTTAGGTAAAAATTGAAATGAAGTCCGCAACACCGCCTTATCCTGATGAAAAATCAGAAAAGGAGATTCACAAGAAAGAGCAGATAACTCTGAAACTCTTCTAGCAGAAGAGATGGCCAAAAGGAACAGAACTTTCCAAGAAAGTAATTTAAATGTCCAGAGAATGCATAGGTTCAAACGGAGGAGCTTGTAAAGCCCCCAGAACCAAATTCAAACTCCAAGGAGGAGAGATTGACTTAATGACAGGTTTTATACGAACCAAAGCCTGTACAAAACAATGAATATCAGGAAGATTAGCAGTCTTTCTGTGAAACAACACAGAAAGAGCAGAAATTTGTCCTTTCAAAGAACTTGCAGACAAACCTTTATCCAGACCATCCTGAAGAAATTGTAAAATTCTAGGAATTCTAAAAGAATGCCAGGAAAAATGATGAGAAGAGCACCAAGAAATGTAAGTCTTCCAGACTCGATAATATATCTTCCTAGACACAGATTTACAAGCCTGTAACATAGTATTAATTACGGAGTCAGAGAAACCTCTATGACTGAGAATCAAGCGTTCAATCTCCATACCTTCAAATTTAATGATTTGAGATCCTGATGGAAAAAAGGACCTTGAGATAGAAGGTCTGGTCTTAACGGAAGATTCCAAGGTTGGCAAGTAGCCATCCGAACAAGATCCGCATACCAAAACCTGTGAGGCCCATGCTGCAGCCACCAGCAGAACAAACGAACGCTCTTTTAGAATCTTGGAGATCACTCTTGGAAGAAGAACCAGAGGCGGAAAGATATAGGCAGGATGATACTTCCAAGGAAGTGACAATGTATCCACTGCCTCCGCCTGAGGATCCCTGGATCTGGACAGATACCTGGGAAGTTTCTTGTTTAGATGAGAAGCCATCAGATCTATTTCTGGAAGACCCCAGATTTGAACAATCTGAAGAAACACCTCTGGGTGAAGAGACCATTCGCCCGGATGTAACGTCTGGTGACTGAGATAATCCGCTTCCCAATTGTCTACACCTGGGATGTGAACCGCAGAAATTAGACAGGAGCTGGATTCCGCCCAAGCAAGTATCCGAGATACTTCTTTTCATAGCCAGAGGACTGTGAGTCCCCCCCTTGATGATTGACATATGCCACGGTTGTGACATTGTCCGTCTGAAAACAAATGAACGATTCTCTCTTCAGAAGAGGCCACGACTGAAGAGCTCTGAAAATCGCACAGAGTTCCAAAATGTTGATGGGTAATCTCGCCTCCTGAGATTCCCAAACCCCCTGCGCTGTCAGAGACCCCCATACAGCTCCCCAACCTGTCAGACTCGCATCTGTTGAGATCACAGTCCAGGTTGGAAGAACAAAAGAAGCCCCTTGAACTAAACGATGGTGATCTGTCCACCACGTCAGAGAGTGTCGTACAATCGGATTTAAAGATATTAACTGTGATATCTTTGTATAATCCCTGCACCACTGGTTCAGCATACAAAGCTGAAGAGGTCGCATGTGAAAACGAGCAAAGGGGATCGCGTCCGATGCAGCAGTCATAAGACCTAGAATTTCCATGCATAAGGCTACCGAAGGGAATGATTGAGACTGAAGGTTTCGACAAGCTGAAACCAATTTAGACGTCTCTTGTCCGTCAGAGACAAAGTCATGGACACTGAATCTATTTGGAAACCTAAAAAGGTTACCCTTGTCTGAGGAATCAATGAACTCTTTGGTAAATTGATCCTCCAACCATGTTCTTTAAGAATTTTTTTGCGCCAAAAAAGTCCACGCCAAGAATGACGCAATAAAATGAAGCATTTTCAGCCCCCGCAAGCCTAACAGCCCACAGGGAAAAAAGTCAATTTTAAGGTAAGAAAAAATGTTTTAATTCATATGCATTATCCCAAGTAATGAAACTGACTGTCTGAAATAAGGAATATTGATCATCCTGAATCAAGGCAAATAAATGTTTAAACACATATATTTAGAACTTTATATAAAAGTGCCCAACCATAGCTTAGAGTGTCACAAAAAATAAGGCTTACTTACCCCAGGACACTCATCTACATGTAGTAGAAAGCCAAACCAGTACTGAAACGAGAATCAGTAGAGGTAATGGTATATAAGAGTATATCGTCGATCTGAAAAGGGAGGTAAGAGATGAATCTGTACGACCGATAACAGAGAACCTATGAAATAGATCCCGTAGAAGGAGACCATTGAATTCAAATAGGCAATACTCTCTTCACATCCCTCTGACATTCACTGCACACAGAGGAAAACCGGGCTCCAGCCTGCTGCGAAGCGCATATCAAAGTAGAATCTAGCACAAACTTACTTCACCACCTCCATGGGAGGCAAAGTTTGTAAAACTGATTTGTGGGTGTGGTGAGGGGTGTATTTGTAGGCATTTTGAGGTTTGGGAAACTTTGCCCCTCCTGGTAGGAATGTATATCCCATACGTCACTAGCTCATGGACTCTTGCTAATTACATGAAAGAAATAACAACACCACCTCCTTGTCTATTGCCAGACCTAGGAGTGTGGCTGAAATGGAGACCCCCATCGTGACAGGTGCAGCAGTGGATGCTGTGTCCTGAAGCAGAGAACCAGGTTTCTGTAAGAGCCAGAAGGTTAAGAGAGTGGGGAGATAAAGAGATCATGGATAGAAGTGAGCTTGTTGCAAACAGAGCGAGAGTTCCAGAGTGCACAAGTGAAGGGGGGAGGGGTTTTTAGATGTAAGAGGAATGTGATTAAGGTTACCAGAGTTTAGTTTATGAAGTCTATTGAAAGGCACACAAGGATGCGAAAGGCTAGGAGGTTGTGAGGGACCAGGATTAGGGGAGATGTCGCCAGCAGCTAGAATGAGCAAGAGGGAGAGTGACATGAGATAAGAAGCAGATTTGCAGTAATGAGACTGTTGTTTGGCTGAAGTGCACGGGGGAGAGTGTTTAGGAATAGGTAAAGTTCATGAGTACAAAAGTAAGGTGAGTATAAGAGAGATGGGCCTAATGAATAGTGCAGGTGAGAAGGGAGGAGGAGTGAGTAATGTAGTTTGTTACAGAGACAAGAGGTAGCAAAAGGAATATGAAGATATTGAGCATTATTATGAAAGTGGGAACCAAGTAAACACATAAGACACAGTGTTACAGCAGCACTTGCAAAAGGATACAATGAGATACATAAAACATAGTATTACAAGAGTACTTGCCTTGTGTCTTGCCCCTTGCCCAATTCTTGTATAATTCCTAAAAATTAGTGCCTCACTTATAAAATGTTCACTTTGAAAATGTAATTGTTAAAAAGTACACAGCCCTGTAAGCAGTGCACACCCCTGATAGAGCATCTATCAGAACAGCTTGAGGATCCTTTGACCTCGACCCGTACCTCAGGAGCTTGGCATTCTGACAAGATGCCATGAGATCCAACTTTGGTTGCCCCCAATGGAGAATCAAGCTGGAAAATACCTATGATGAAGTTCCCACTCCACCGGATGAAAAGTCTGTCTGCTCAGAAAATCCACTTCCCAATTGTCCCACCCCTGGAATATGGATAGCAGACAGACAACAGTTGTAAATCTCCGCCCACCTGAATAATCTTGGCTACCTCTGTCATGGCCAAGGAACTCCGAGTTCCTCCCTGATTATTGATGTAAGCCACTGACATTATGTTGTCTGACTGAAAGCCGATAAACTGGGTTGAAGCTAGCTGAGGCCAGCCTAGAAGAGCATTGAAAATTGCTCTCGGTTCCAAAACATTTATTGGAAGAACCGACCCCTCCCAAGTCCATAGACCCTGAGCCCTTAATGAACCCCAGACAGCACCCCAGCCCAGCAAACTGGCATCCATGGTTACAATCACCCAGGCAGGCCCTGCAACAACAAGTTCCCTGAGAGAGAAAATCCTGAGACTACTACCATGGAAGAGAATCTCTGGACATCTGATCTAGAACAATCTTTGGAGATAGATCCGCATAATGCCCGTTCCCACTGGCCCGAGAAAGCATAAACTGCAGAGGTATGAGATTGAACCGAGCAAACGGAATAATGTCCATGACTGAAACCATCAGACCATCATGACTTAAGAGCAAA
Organism: Bombina bombina; assembly: GCF_027579735.1. Taxonomy (NCBI): domain Eukaryota; kingdom Metazoa; phylum Chordata; class Amphibia; order Anura; family Bombinatoridae; genus Bombina; species Bombina bombina. Next base: position 523,148,676 of record NC_069500.1, on the reverse strand, counting down.
CACGTATTGAAAATCTTTGACTTTCTTGCTTCTGTCCAGAAAAATTTTAATCTCTTAGAGAATCTATAATGGTCCCCCAAAAATACCACTCTTGTAGCCGGAATTAAGGAACTTTTTCCTAAATTCACCTTCCGACAGTGGAAGCGCCGAAAAGACATCAACAACTCCGTGTTTGAGTTTGCTAGTTGAAAAGATGGAGCCTGAACTAGAATGTCATCTAGATAAGGAGCCACTGCAACACCCCTCAATCGAACCACCGCCAACAATGCTCCCAGGACTTTGAAAAAATTCTGGGAGCCTATTGTCAGACAAAAGAAGAGCTAGCAAACTGAAAAGGTTTGTCTAGAAATGCAAATCTTAGGAACCTGTGATGATCCCTGTGAATGGGAATATGCAGATACGCATCCATTAGATCCACCTGTGGTCATGAACTGACCTTCCTGAACCGAAAGGAAGAATGGAACGAACTAGTTTCCATCTTGAAAGACGGAAGCCCAGAGAAACTTTACATCTTGAGATCTAAATAGGTCTGAAATTTCCCTCCTTTTTAGGGACCGACGAAGAGATTGGAAATAAAACCCAGGACACTGTTCCTGAAACCGAAACAGGAACTAATCACTCCCATGTCACTGAAAGATTCTGAACACAACAATAAGAACGACTCCTCTTTCATCTGGTTTACAGATAACCTGGAGAGAAGAAAACCTGCCTCTGGGAGGAATAATTCCTTGAACTCCAGTTTGTAACGCTTGGGACACGAAATCTACCACCCAGGGATCTTCAACATCTCGAACCCATGCCGATTTTGAGTCAGCAACAGGCTTCCTGGACTGCTTCCCCTTATTCCAAGACTGATTTGACTTCCAAGATGGCTTGGACTGTTCCTGCTTGGAGGAAGAAGAGGAAGATTTACCAGAGAAGTTACAAAAGGATTGAAAATTACTCTGCCGACCCATCTGTTTATTTCTTTTATCCTGAGGAAGAGAATGCCCCTTCCCTCCCGTAATATCAGAAATAATCTCAGCCAAACCTGGCCCTAACAAGGTTTCACCCTTAAAAAAAAAAAAGGGGGAAAAGCGCTCAACCTGGGAACGAACAATAGCATAATAGCTTGTTCTATGGCTAATTACCACCCAAGAAGCACCCTCTTTTTGCTCAACATGTGCCTTTCACAGAGAAGAACTTTTCTGAAGCATATCAGTCTGATCCTGACTTCACAGTGTGGTCCAGCCCCGAAATACCAGGCAATCCCTCTCTGAAAGAGAGAAACAGCAAAACCCCAGACGTAACATTGTGGCCTATTGTGGGCTTCGTCAGTGAGGTGCAGCCATATCCCTCTAGACACACTGAGCAACGGGTCCACATCTGGATTCCTGCATCACACTTAGGGCGACTTCCCTAAGTGTCATAATTTGCATAAATAAAAAGAGAAGCGATCAACCTGGGAACGAACAATAGCATAATAGCTTGTTCTATAGCTAGTTACCACCCAAGAAGCAGCCTTTTTTTGCTCAACAAGAGGAATCCAGATGTGGACCCGTTGCTCAGTGTGCCTAGAGGGATATGGCTGCACCTCACTGAGGAGGCCCTCAATAGGCCAAAACGTACATCTGGGGTATTGCCGTTTCTCTCGTTCAGAGAGGGCTTGCCTGGTATTTCGGGGCTGGACTGCACTGTGAAGTCAGGATCAGACTGATATGCTTCAGGAAAGTTCTTCTCTGTGAAAGGAAAATGTTGAGCAAAAAGAGGCTGCTTCTTGGGTGGTAACTAGCCATAGAACAAGCTATTATGCTATTGTTCATTCCCAGGTTGAGCACTTCTCTCTTTTTATTTATGCAAATTATGACACTTAGGGAAGTCTCCCTAAGTGTGATGCGGGAATCCAGACGTGGACCTGTTGCTCAGTGTGCCTAGAGAGATATGGCTGCACCTAACTGATGAGGCCCACAATAGGCCGAAACGTACGTCTGGGGTTTTGCTGTTTCTCTCGTTCAGAGAGGGATTGCTTGTTTTTTTGGGGCTGGACTGCATTGTGAAGTCAGGATCAGACTGATATGCTTCAGGAAAGTTATTCTCTTTGAAAGGCACACGTTGAGCAAAAAGAGGCTACTTCTTGGGTGGTAACTAGCCATAGAACAAGCTATTATGTTACTGTTCGTTCCCAGGTTGAACACTTCTCTCTTTTTATTTATGCAAAAGGTTTTACCCTAGTAAGGAATAGACAAACGCTTAGACTTAGAGGACACATCCGCAGACCAGGATTTTAACCATAAAGCCCTGCAAGCTAAAATGGCAAAACCAGAAATGTTAGCTCCCAACCAGGCAACTTTAAAGCCTTGATTCTATCGTGAATTTCT